>NC_091561.1:40678992-40698992 GCF_042767895.1 Penaeus vannamei
ATATAGAATTTGCCATTTTCAAGTGCCTGGGCATACTTAGAAGAGCAAGAAAAAGAGAAGCTGTTCAAATTATACATATTTGAAATACGGAACTTTGAAATTACTTTGAAAGAAAAACATTTGCATTTAAGTAGACAATAATACACACACACACACACACACACACACACACACACACACACACACACACACACACACACACACACACACACACACACACACACACACACACACACACACACACACACACACACACACACACACACACACACACACACACACACACACACACACACACACACACACACACACACACACACACACACACACACACAAATAAAAAAAATAAGTAGATAAAAAAAAAACAAAAAAACACAAGTACATTAATTAATCAACACAAAATAAATAAATAATAAAATGTATATGCACCTTGGAACTATGCCCTTCTTTACAGGCTAACCATCCTGCCACAGATAGGGGGATACATTCCTTGCAGTTTTCCAAAAAATTCTTGGCACAATAGATGCAGAAAAAAATGAGGATTCATCCAAAGACAATATATGATTGAACTTCTTTATTCATTATTTATAATATCTATCTATTGAAGCAATGAAGAAAAAAACATAAAACCACAGTTCTATATAGAGCTTTAATTTCGTATATAAAAAAGACCTATATATATCATATTAGATTTTGGAAGGAAAAAATTCAGATTAATACTCTCATTTGGTATATAAAAAAGGCAATAGGTGATAATAATAGTAATAATAATAGTATTTGTATTAGTGAATAATAATAATAACAATATTAATAATAATAAACAACAATAATAATAATAATAATAATAATAATAATAATAATGATAACAATAATAATCATTACAATAATAATAATAAAAATAATATTATTAACCCTATTTGTAATAACATTAATAATAACCATGATGATGAGAACAATCATAAGAACATTAACAAAAGTAAAAACACACCCACAAGGAAAGATAAATTAACACTTTCTCAACAGGGTGCACGGCAATTCAAAACAGCCCTTTGAAAAAATACAAGCCCCAAAATATAACAACAAATATCGTTAGCATTTCTCGGTAAATCTTGAAGAAAGACCCAGTCTGCGCTTGAAGGACGAGCAAGCCATCTTCACATTAAATCATCGCTAACAAAGAAGACGGTTCACTTAGTCGGAGTAAGGGAATTGGAAAAGAAGAACAACATGAGAGAAACTGATAATGTGAAAAAAAATCATAATAATAACAAAATAAAGGAAACAATCACTAATCTTGATTAATTACTCGAATTTACACTGGAACTGGCAGGGCTATCCATCTTAAACAGTTTCAACTTCTTAAAAAAACGGCTCACTTCGTCTTTAGGGTAAGGCTTGGTCACGAGACAAGTTGGCGTGTCTTCCGGCTGTTCTATCCAGAGTTTGTGGTCGATCACCGCCTCCTGTAGCTTTTCTGACAGATTTCGAATTTTTGTCTCGCTCTCGATCCCTAAGACAACCTGAAACAGCCAGCATGACGGGATTTAAGTTCAGTAAATTACACCCATGGGTACGGCATTATGAAAAGTAACCCACTCTTACAAGATGATGCTCAATCTTCCAATAGAGAAATACAGGAAATTATACTGTAATGAAACACTTATATTCACCAACAAAATACTTCAAAAATCATCCTACCAAATAATGATAATAACAATAATAATGATAACAATAAAGAAGGTGGGCACACACCAATGACTTACAGACTCAATCTACATATTGTATAGGTTATTAAAAGTGGTTGGGTCCCAATCAGTCACATCACCATAGATGCATTGAATTCAGAATTCAGGTGCCTTAGCCTCTGCATACTCAAATCTAAAACAACACACTAACCTTGTGCATATTATCGAGGTCTGCCAGGTACCGCTGCATGTTTTGGTCTTCCCGGTAGAGATGAGCAACAGCTGTGGATGCGTGGCAGGCCTGGGCAATGACTGCTCCAACTGGCCAGGCTAGATTTGTCATGAGGTCCGACCGCACCACCACATACTGGACCAATCCTAAGGCAGCTCCCGACATGGTCTTCTGTAACTGTGGAAGGAATACAGCATGAATAGAGTGGATTGGACAATTAAACAGATAGACAGATAGAAAGAAAGAAAGCAGGAAGAAAGGAAGAAAGAAAGAAGGAAGGAAGAAAGAAAGGAAGAAAAAGAAGAAGAAAAGAAAAGAAAGAAAAGGAAGGAAAGAAGGAACAACAACAGAGCAGCAGCCAGTGCCCAAAGAAGAGGAAGAAGTAAATTGCTTTCTATATTCTTTGGTTTCTTTTCCTCTTCTGCCTGTGTTTCACTCACCATCAGCAATATTTATTACATTATGATTCTTACCATCTCTTTCTCTAAATTACAATCTGTTATTCTGCACAAAATATTTCAAATAAACCTTAATCCTTATATGTATGTATGTTTGCAGAAAACAGAAAATCAAAAGCTAACTATCTGAAAAAAATGAAAACAAAATAAAAAATAATATCAAGAATCGAAGATTATATATCTAAGACAACTTTCAGCTGCAAGTTTCTAATACGAATGTATGTGACCTGGTTCTCAACATGGCAGAAAGAGAATGACCAAGCCCAGGCAAAGGAGACAAACAAGGTCTAGAGCAAGTCACTACTAAGACAGCTTGTCTAAAAAACATACTAGAATTAGTCTTTTTAGATATCAGAGCTTACTACGCAGATATAAAGTTGTCAAAAGTATCATCTCAAACCATCGTCTAGTGGAATTAACACTTTTAAAGAATGACCACAACTCATGAGAAGAGATTTGATATATCTAAATTTCATTTCAAAACAAGTGAAATGGAATGATATCAATACCTTACTGGAGGAAACAAACAAGGGAAAAACAACAAAATCAGAATGTTTAGATAATTATGTCCCTTACAAAGAACAATCACAAATAAATGCCAGAATCCACAAAGAAATGAACAACACTAAATGGAAGAAAATAAATCACACATCAAGAAAAATGGGGGTATCTGAAAGGAATCTATAATATTCTTACCAACCACAGTGAGAGAGTGTGAAGTAAAAAGGAAGTAGTCTAGTAGCAATATAAAAAAATCCATATTTTCTCAACACATATGCAACACGAAAACCCAATACTAAGGCAAGGATAGGATCCCTAGAAGAAGAACAGGGAAAATTTATAGGAAATCCTTGGGATATTACAAATCATCTTGAGAGACAATATGTAATTGTCTGTAAAGTACCTTTCTACTTGAAGAGAAGGTTTTGTCAACTGAAACCTTCTTTAAAGAAAGCAATAAAAAGGGATAAGAAAATCTGAAGCATATCTTTTAAAAATTACACAAAGTATAATCAAAGCCATCAGTGATATAAGAGTGAGTGCATTACAAGGCATAGACAAATTTGCAGCAAGCCTACTGGAGAACAGAAAGAAGCACTTGTTACGCAGTTACAATTATCCTATTCGGAGTTCAGTGGATAAAGGGGATCTCTTACTTCAAGTATATAGCAAAAGGATTCACTTATATTCAAGGAGAGCACAAATAGTCTTCCGTTAATAATAGACCAATGGTCCTGATATTACCCGCTATTATATAGAAATTATTCCAGTACACGAAGTAGGTGGAAGTTCAACTCAGGACATCATTGATTCAGCCAAGGTATGTCCCTTCCATCCCAGCTCCTGGTGTATTGTACACACATTCTACAAAAAGTGAAGAATGTGAGAAATGTTGGAGCAATCCCTAGTACCTGTTTTTTGTGCAGGTGTTTAACAAAGTGGACTACAGATTATCCATCCAATAGAGACATGAGGATAAGCCACATGTTTCCCTCATTTTTTCAAGTTACATAGAGCCAAAATCTATTTATATTGACTTTTTGAGTTTTGAGTCTGACTATCTTACCCTCACCCATAATTTTCAATTCAATAAACAGAGAAGCAGATACTGAGCACCTGCAAGTTGATCTGTAATGGATATCATAATGGCCATAAACAACATCCAAATCAAGAGTAACAATTTTAAATGATGAGCTGTCATACCCAGCAAACCCTGGAAAAGATTGTGGAAACAAATGCTAAAAATCCACAGAGTGGAGACAAAAAATGGCACATTCAAAGAGTATACACAATCTATAACATGTTAAAGCCAACTAAACAGATTCCAAGGTGGTTATTTAATCAGGACCTAGAATTCTGATCACCTGGAAGTCCCTAGTAGGTTCCAGTGTTGAATACACCCAATGGCAGTAAACAATGCACATAATGTAGGATCTACAAGAGTTATAACAATTACAAAAAAAAGACTGTTAATAGCACATAGAAAATTACTGCAAGAGACTGAAAGAGATGAATTTGTACTCATTGCAAGTATAGAGAAGAGATATGTAATTACATATTTTTCAGTGTTATATAAAGGTATAGTTCTAAGCCACCATCACTAGATGGAAGGTCCATTTCCAATTAGGCAGGATCTGCATCGAGTGGTACCCAGAGACTACAAAGTAACGCATAAAGTCTACCAAGGTCAATAACTTCCAAAACACCAGACCCCAGCCCTTGAACAATTTCCCAAGCATCATTCGAGACTCATCAAAACACAGTACAAAAGCTTTTCACTGGAGGAACTAAAACTAAACCGAGAAAATTCCCGACAAGCTTCCCACTCAACATATCCCATCCTTCAGGGAATTTCCGTCAAACTCAGTCATTAACTAGTTCCCATGTAAGAAGAGGGAAGGATGCTGTGGACCCCTATGCTGGATGTGGCAATTACACCACAGATCCATACGTCAAAACAAATCTGAAAAATGTGATCACTGTATTTTTCCAAAATGAAAGCCTGTTGTCTATGCTTTCCAGATATAATGCTTACAAAAAGATAAAATAATATCAATGACATACAACACAGTACATGAATACACACAACAAAAGAGACATGATGTATTAAAATAACACTCATTAATTATAAAACTCAAAAATAAAAAGTAAATCCTGCAGCTGACAGAACAGCAGAGTATTCCACATATATCAGCTTATAAACACAATATATTTAAGATATCATTGCTAAAACATAATGAAAAACTTCATCCAATACCTATCCTGCTTATTTCCTCTCCTTTACTATCCCTTCGTTCCTATCTTCCCCCTTTTTTATTTCCTCTTCTTTCAATTTTTATTTGTTTTTTTTCCTCGCCGAAAAGGTAAACAAAACTTTGGTCGCTTGAACTCCGGATCTTCCTGCATGTGCTCAATGGGATATGATTTTATTGGATATCTTTAAGTATTCAATTATATATTTGTAGTTTTTTTTATTTCGCTATTTTCTGGTGTGTATTGCATGTATTATATCTGTTATATGTATCTATATGTTATATTTTGTATCGTATGTTTTCTTATATATGTTATGGTTAATAGGCAAGGGTTTTGGCGGATATATTTAGCCTTCTATGCAATACCTATGAATATTATTAAAACTAATAATATTTTCGTTTATATTTTTTATTGAATCTGTACAAAAGGGGAAAATGTGCATGTTATGGAAAACATAAATTTTCTTCAAATGTCACTTTTTAGTGTAGGGTCTTGGTGTATATTAATTTTCATTATTTTAGAATAGCTGCCGTAACACTCTATGAACACGTATAACTATTGTTGATTTTTTTTTATTATGATTATTACTATTCTCATGTGTGACAATGTTCAAAACTATTTCAGGTGACTTCCTTTTTTTCAGTTTGTTACGTAACTTTCTTTTGATCAGCCTTAATGCTACTTATGTTTGGATTTTTTCTTTTTTTAACATCTGATACTGTATATATCAATGTATTGCACGAAACAAATCATGTGATGTAAAAATAACCGGTCGAAGTTCCAGCCAAAACCCCGAACAAAGCCGCAACAATACAGATTCCCGATAGACTTTAGTCTTTATTTTCTTTATGCCAGAATGCAAAAGCATAGTCATTATTTTATATGATATAATGTAGATGTAAAAATGGACACAATAAATCACGTGCAATAGATAATTCCATTAGCAGTATATCATTGCAATTGAAATCGTTAAAAAAGATCATTGGCAACTCGACCGGCCTGCCAGCTGATCTCTCTTTACCTGAAATTTGGATTAATTAATGAATTAGCGCTTTTCACCTGTTTACCTTCCCCTTTTCCCTGTTTTGTGAACGAAATAAACGAACATCATGCCCCAGGAAGTGAGTATAAGTGAATAAGAAGAGAGAACAGATGCGAAATATGGAGAAAACACGTGTTACATCACCACAGCTTGCGTTATTTCGATTTCTTGGTCATTGTTATATGCAATTTTGTGTTATTCTTTTTTCTTTTTTTTCAAAATTTCTCGCTGGTTCTGTTCTTTCGGATTTCAAGATTTGATTGTATTACTTTCGTTCGAATTTCTTCTTCATATCTCATGTTTTCTCTCTTTTGAGCAGTTTTCTACTTTTTTGACATTATTTTTTCTGTCATTGTCCCTCCCTCTATTATAATTTGCTGTAAAACGAATATGGTGATCAAATAATTTTGATTTATGTAAAGATGGCAATGAAAAAGGCTTTTGAACCAGATTTTTTCTCTCATGATATTGTATCCTGTATTTGATCCATATCCACTTAAAACCTATTATAAATTGTGATTAAAGGCTTATAATCTTAATTTTTGTCAAGTGAAGAAATTGGGCTTTTTTTGCCTTCAATGTTCAGCCTAATGTAAGCAAACTTCTACCACATTTATTCTTTCAAGATTGTGCTTGGATAAATTCCCACACTGACGATAAATCTCGAATGAGGTTCTCAAGTTTATCTTTCCAGAATTTATGAAGAATGATATGAGAAATTTTCCCAATTTATATATTTCTTACTCTAGAGATTTGATTTTCAGGGTTATAACACTCTTGATCCATTTCAGAATGAATTCCCAGTCATGAAAAATGACAGGCTGTTAAAAGCTGCCTGGGGGCAAGAGGTCGACGTTGTCCCTGTATGGGCGATGAGGCAGGCTGGACGATACCTCCCTGGTAAGTGTGTTTTCTCTCCTCCTCTCCTCTCGTCTCGTCTCCTCTCCTCTCTCATGTCTCCTGTCTCCTCTCCTCTCTCATGTCTCCTGTCTCCTCTCCTCTCTCATGTCTCCTGTCTCCTCTCCTCTCTCATGTCTCCTGTCTCCTCTCCTCTCTCATGTCTCCTGTCTCCTCTCCTCTCTCATGTCTCCTGTCTCCTCTCCTCTCTCATGTCTCCTGTCTCCTCTCCTCTCTCATGTCTCCTGTCTCCTCTCCTCTCTCATGTCTCCTGTCTCCTCTCCTCTCTCATGTCTCCTGTCTCCTCTCCTCTCTCATGTCTCCTGTCTCCTCTCCTCTCTCATGTCTCCTGTCTCCTC
Organism: Penaeus vannamei; assembly: GCF_042767895.1. NCBI lineage: Eukaryota > Metazoa > Arthropoda > Malacostraca > Decapoda > Penaeidae > Penaeus > Penaeus vannamei. The sequence continues at coordinate 40,686,420 of NC_091561.1, forward strand.
TCCTCTCTCATGTCTCCTGTCTCCACTCCTCTCTCCTGTCTCCTCTCCTCTCTCCTGTCTCCTGTCCTCTCTCCTATCTCCTCTCCTCTCTCCTGTTTCCTCTTCTCTCTCCTGTTTCCTCTCCTCTCTCCTGTTTCCTCTCCTCTCTCCTGTTTCCTCTCCTCTCTCCTGTTTCCTCTCCTCGCTCCTGTTTCCTCTCCTCTCTCCTGTTTCCTCTCCTCTCTCCTGTTTCCTCTCCTCTCTCCTGTTTCCTCTCCTCTCTCCTGTTTCCTCTCCTCTCTCCTGTTTCCTCTTCTCTCCTCTTTCCTCTTCTCACTTCTTTCCTCTCCTTTCCTCTCCTCTTCTCTCCTCTTCTCTTTCCCTCCTCTACTCTCCTCTACTCTCCTCTTCTCTCCTCTTCTCTCCTCTCCTCTTCTCTCCTCTCCTCTCCTCTCCTCTCCTCTCCTCTCCTTTCCTCTCCTCGTCTCTCCTCTCCTCTCCTCTCCTCTCCTCTTCTCTTCTCTTCTCTTCTCTTCTCTTCTCTTCTCTCCTCTCCTCTCCTCTCCCCTCCCCTCCCCTCCTCTCCTCTCCTCTCCTCTCCTCTCCTCTCCTCTCCTCTCCTCTCTCCTCCTCTCCTCTTTCCTCCTCTCCTCTCCTCTCCTTTCCCTCCTCTCCTCTCTTCTCCTCTTCTCTCCTCCTCTCCTCTTCTCTCCTCTCCTCTCCTCTCCTCTCCTCTCCTTTCCTCTTCTCTCCTCTTCTCTCCTCTTCTCTCCTCTCCTCTCCTTCACCTCACCTTGCCTCCTTCCTCTCCTCTCTCCCCCTCTTTCTTCCTCTAAATCTTTATCCATCTTTCTCAGTTTATTTCTCTTTCTCTTCTTGACTTTCACGATTACAGAATGAATCGTTAGATGATTTATTGAAGTTGATTTTCAGAAAAGGGATATGGAATTTCAGATTTATTGAATTCTTTCAAATTTCTTCTTTTATCTTGGTAGGCCTATGGCTAACTGTTTTTTTCAGTTAGTATTTTTACTGTACTAATGTAAGTGATCTTTGCAGAGTTCCGGGAAGAACGTGCAAAATGCGATTTCTTCACCATGTGCCAAACCCCAGCCCTATCATGCAAGGTGACTCTACAGCCTTTGGATAGGTTCCCCTTGGATGCCGCTATTATATTCTCCGATATTCTGGTGATTCCTCAAGCGCTTGGGATGGTGGTTGAGATGAGAGCTGGAGAGGTGAGATGCCTAGTCTGAGTGTGAATTATTTTGTTGTTTCTTATTTATCCTCTCTTCTTTTCATTGGTTCTTGCTTTGTCAGGGCTTGTCTTGTTTTATGAAGAGTAATGATTGGAATAAGTATTTTTTTCATTGCAAATAATGTATAGAATAATGCTTTTCTGTATTCTGAATGCATCATTTGCTTGCATGTTTTTCAAGTACCTTTATTTATGTAGAATGGGTAACTCACTCTTTCATGAACTTTGGTACTGAATTGGAATTTGTTAGACATCTGGCTCAACATCAACCGTTTCTCTTAATAAGCTATTCCAGTTGTTTAGGATCCTTTGGCTGAAAAAAGAGAAATAAGAAATTCTTATAACAGATCGTGATTTATCCAGTGTATGGTCATGCAGTCTCTGCTGATTTTCACTCTAAATGGGTTGACTGTATCATATATATTGTAAATATTGCATGAAGAAAACAAATAGCTAGTAACCATAATTCTATGAAATTTGTTTTTTATAATTCTGAATGTCAGTTTATCCTGATATATTTTGCAGATTTACATCATACAATCTCCATATCTTTTTTTCCTTTCACATAGGGCCCAGTCTTCCCTGCCCCTCTACGTGAGCCAGAGGACTTAGCCAAGCTCGGGTCTCCTGCTGATGTCTGCTCGAAGCTTCAGTATGTGTTCGATGCTCTCACCCTCACTAGGAAAGAGCTGAAGGGGAGAGCTCCTCTCATCGGCTTTAGTGGAGCACCAGTAAGCTTTTTAAAAATTATTTCTGGTATTATTTTCAGTTTTTTTGGGGGGGAGGGTAGGGGGTATTTGGTCTTTGATTTTCCTATGCAAATGATTTTCAAGGTGAATTCACTTCCTTGCTAATATCAGATTCAGAACCCCGGTAGTGTTGTATATGGAAACATTGTCGTTAGTAATGTTAGTACATCTGGCGTGGTATTCATGAAAGGTCTATGTAAGTTCTTTACAATTATATGTACAATTTGAGTTGTTGCCAGATCTCAAAATGAATGCTGATAAAAAAAACAAAAACATTTACAGCATTTTAGACTCTGAAGATAATTGATTGCTGAAACATGTCAAACTACATACTGCAATATTTCTTGTTTCAGTAATGGCAGTAGTATTACACATTTTATATATTTAACTGCAATTTGGTCACCAGTAGCTATATTGTCATTGCATCATCCATGAATGCACGCGGTGCCATATGTATTTTGGAATAGAAGATTTCTGTAAATATGAATAAAATGGATCAATTAATTGTTAACAGTAAATCAGAATGGGCCACCAGAGTCTGTTTGTCATTGATAATGTGTGATTAACTTCATCTGTCTTTGACCAGGTGAATTTCTTTATGACTGCCCATGAAACTGTCTTTAACAGGCAGTTTTTGTCTATGACTCAGCCAAAGTTTTAGGACAGGTGTGGAAGTGTCCCACATGTGTAAGGACTGTCTTTAAAACTGCAATGCAAATTTACACAAATCTGAAGATAATTCTGCATCAGATATGCTAGCTAAAAGGAGGAAGCCCCTTTTGATTTATTGTTAACTGTTAATTTAGTCATTTCCTACATATTACTAATACTTTCTCTTCACATCTGTAAAGACTGTCTTTAATTTTTCCTTATGTAAGCTTTCTTCTGTTGAAGATTATTCCAGTTTGGAAATAATAAGAAAGGGTTCAAGGCCTCTTTTGATGAATCATCAAACATTCATTGAGGCATCTCCTACATTTTTATTACTATATTTTATAAGATAGTACAAATAATGGTACCCACCTGTACAACTGATGCAATGATAATAGATGTAGGGATGCCACATCACAGTAAGATATAACATTACTGTTATAATATAAGCAAGATTTATTGCCATATTAACTTTTTGTGTTATGACAATAGATTATCAAAATAAGGCCTATAATGATATAAATGTTTGTCATAATTAGCAACATTAACTTTAGGATGTGGCAATGGGGTGAATCATAGACAGAATCGTAAAGAGCAGTCCTAAACCTTTTATGAATACCATCCTTAATGTCCTCGTAGTTGTGTTTTTTAAGTTGTTCCTTTTCACCAAAGCAATTGAGGTATAATAGGTTGTTATCATTATCAAAATTTTCTTCCAATCTTACTTATCTCTGCCTGCATCCTCTTTCAATTCTTTTCCTAGAAAACCATAAGATATTCATAATGTATCTTATTCCAGTGGACCATAATGGCCTACATGATTGAGGGCAAGGGCTCGAAGACCATGAGTCTTGCCAAGGGCTGGCTGTACAAGTACCCTGAAGCGAGCCATAAACTCTTGAAGATAATCACAGACGCAACTGTGAACTATCTCGTTGGCCAGGTGAAGGCAGGTGCTCAGGTGAGAAAGGACAGTTTTTTCTTTTTATTTATTTTCCTTTTTTGTTTCTGCAGCTGTTATGAATATAATTACATATCTTTTATTATCTTCAAAGATAGATTTAGTTTGATGCTGTGATTGAGAATACAAAATGGAAAGTTTCCGGTAAAAGCCATAGTATAAGATTAAGCTTAACTTTTGTTAGTAATTGTTTACTTTGCACAGTATTGACATCCTTAGCCTGACATTATTCATTGGATTACAGTGTCTCCAAGTGTTTGAGTCCCATGCTGAACACTTGGGCCCAGAGCTCTTCAGAAAGTTTTCTCTGCCGTACCTGGAGCAGATCTGCAATGAGGTGAAAGAGAGGGTTGCAAAGGCAGGGCTCAAGGATATCCCCATGGTAAGTTTTGTTGCAATTCTTAGTTAAGATGTGTATCTTTAAGATACTCTAAGATACCTTTTTTCATTTTCTGTTTCACAAATATTCTTGGAAAGGGAGAATTGGACAATAGTTCAGTAGTAATCTGCATATTTGGTAAGAAATTAATTTGTGTTTTATCTGGTATTATTATTATTTCCTAGGATTATTTACTTTTTAAAGCTTTTCACATTGAATGAAATATTCACTTTTATTTGTATTTTTTTTATAAATGTTAGATGCGGCTAATTAATATGTATTCTTTTCTTGTCTTTGTAGATTGTTTTCCCCAAAGGTGGCCATTTTGCCCTGAAAGACCTTGCAGCTCTGAAGTATGAAGTAATTGGCATTGACTGGACTGTAGACCCAGCTTTAGCTCGGGAGATTGTCGGACCAAATAAAACTTTACAAGGGAACTTAGATCCTTGTGCCTTGTATGCTGATAAGGTAAGTCAGATTACTGGTATTTCTTAGCTAGTGCTATGTATTATGATAAAAAAACACTTACAGATAAAAAATCATACTCATTGTTGTCATTATCACCATCATCAAGCTAAGAAAGTGCAGAGCTCAGGTCGCAAGGTTTCTGCTCATGTAAGGTTTTACCAACATTATGATGAGCAGGGGATGAGGGATAGGGTTGCCTGTCGTGGTCTTTTGCTGACTGCAGTAATGATTGGGGTTAACTCGGTCCAAGGTATATCAAGAACGGCCTTGTACAATATGCTGTATTACATGTGCAACAAGAATTGCTCAGGCTCCTGCAAGGAAAAATATGTTGACAATTAAGTAAAAGTTTGGTGTATTTGAACCCTTATTTAAGTTTCATACATTTAATGTCTTAACCCCTTGGATCTGGTTGCCTCATGGTAGTGACATGGACCAAAATATGGGAATTAGGCTTACATGAGCGGCCACTCAACCAGGTGCTCAGCTTGTAGGCCATGTAGGCCAGGCACACGTGGACAATCCAATGTGATGACAAAGCAAGATGCCTCCCCTTTAAAATGTTTTCTTTTCTTTCTCTGCATTTTTAGACTTTTTGCCATTTTCCAATGTCCATACTGGTCACTTGAATTGCTTTATCCAGATGGTAATAGACGGTTTTCCTTGCATGTAATGGGAATAATGCAAAATATTTCTAAATGCTAAGTGAGTCTGATCACTGTCCAAGAGGTTTATGCACTCATGGGGAGTATTTTCGTCGCCCTGGCATTCAGCCGAAATGTTCTTGACAGCAAGTTTATGTGACATAGCCTGCAGCCAGATTTTCCCATGATAGCATGTTTACATCACCTACCCCTCAAGCCAAATTTTTTTCATGACATGATGGTCACATTCAGATTGAAGGTGTTAACATTTTCATATGCCATGAAATTCCTCTTGATTTTGCATAAAGAACTGTTGTCCTTTGTTATTATGACCATCTGTCTGTTTTTTTGTATCTACTTGATTTCTCAATTTTCACATGTAAATTATTTCCTTTCAGAAATTCATCGATAATGCTGTAAAGGAGATGATAGAAAAATTTGGTAGAAATCGCTACATTGCCAACCTTGGGCATGGCATGTATCCAGACATGGATCCAGAGCATCTCGCGGCATTTGTCAACGCTGTCCATAAATATTCCAAGAAGGGCAATTAAATTGCATTTTAATTCAGAAGAACTGTGATAAATTTGATTCTATTTGGACCAATGGTTGTAAATATTCAGAGATTTAGGCTAATGTGATAAGTAAAAAATTTAAAAGACATCACAGGAATCTATGATCAGTCTCACATCGACCATGGCAATCTACTTATCAATACTGATAAACTTTGGATTTTCTTTTCTCCCATTCAAAATAAGCACAAATGCACTGATTCCCTCTTTTGGTTTTATGATGTATAAATGCATTTAACAAGACGTTTCAAACTGAATTTAACTAAAATGATATTTATCTTATATATCTATTTAAACCTTTTCAACTCCTAAATGATGTTTTGCCTTAGTAAAAAAGTATAGTTTCTAGCACAAGCCATTCAACCTATATTGTATAGCTGCTGAAGTATTTATTCAAGTAACTTATATAGAATCTTGGTATCTTTTTAGACAACAATAGTCAAAAGTGTATAGTGCATTTGACAAACATTCTTGATCAGCGCAATATTTTAGCTAATGCATCGTGTTAAAACAGATTTTAGCAGACAGTTTTTCATAGCCAAAGTATACATTAAAGCTTACTATTTTCTTAAAAGGTTTGTTTCCTCTTTCGAAATCATCTGAACTTGGGTTTCTCATAAGACAATAAAACAAAGATAAAAAAGTTTGAATTTTATCCGTTTTCAAATTAGGAATAAACTTGCAATAGAGTATAAAATATTTTGGTTACAATGTGAAAGGGCATTAGCCTTTATCATACAGTAGTGAAGATTATAGTGAACTGTCAATGCCTTTGTTGTCTCTGCCTCATTATCAAGCCTTTCGACTGACGAGCCCAGCCGTGTTACGAGGGCATTGACACCTATCATTGAATGGTGCTCTTTAATTTCTGCACGAGTGGATTTCAGGTTCCATTTTGATTAAGATTTGTTGGCTTTTGAATATGTATGTTATTTTGATATAAATAAAAGATGGAGATATTTACAATTCTAACATGTTACTAAAGATGTGTTATTTTCGTGGTATCATTGCAAGACCAGAAGTTGTATATTTACAGTAGTTTTAAATATGTTCAGTTAGATATTTGTCTTCCAGATAAGTGTGTATTTGATATTTGTACATTTGATTTACCAGTATTATGTTATTTATTTAATAATGTACTTATAGGTATAGTGTACTTATTCTTGTTGAATCTTCCAAAATGTATCATCAGACTACTACTAAGTGCATTTCACTTCAGCACAAGTGTGTCCAGCATCTACCGTTTGCCTGCTATTGTGTACAAAAATATAAGGTAAAATATGTATACTCGGACAATCTGGAGAACGAATAATTTTGAAAATAAAATTTTAAATCTTTTTGGTTGTGTGCATCTTAATTCATATGCGTGATTTTGTTACTGTGGTACTTGGTTGAGTCAAACATGAAGAATAATATAAATTTTTAATAAAAAAAGAACACTTTTTAAGGCACAGAAGATCATCAATTAATTATCCTTTTTGTAACTAAAAATTTAACAAGTGTTTCCTACCTAGAACACTTTCAACAGCCTTACAACACTACAACATACTTTTGAAATACTTATAACAGCACTTGAAAAATTATGTAAAATGCTCATCTCATCTTCTGTCACTCAGAGCCATCTTCTCTTAGTTATGGTATTTTCTTTCTTTAACATTCTTTTGTACTCCTTTTAGACTTCAGACTTCCTTTGGCTTGGACCATCACTGGGCATCTGACACATTCTCAGTTTCAGCACTATATACATAATATAAAAATTCCTTGGGGCATGTTAGAACGCTTGGACAATCAACTTCCTCTTGCCGTCATGTGAGAAGTTGTTGGCTTTGAAGATGTCACTCTCAAAGAATGGCTGAAGGTTGGTGATGTTGATCTGGCGAGCCTGGAAGAATAAGTTTTTTTTTTAGTGAAATTTGTATGTTTTGCATTTCTGAATTGAACTGATATTTAACAAATCAAATAACAGCCCAGAGAACTGGAATATACTTTCACATAAGCATTACTTACCCGATCCAGGAGATCCTTCTCTGACACTTGAACAACATCATGGTCGGGTCCATAGCGAGAGCGCATGTATGTGGTTTGCTCGTGCACCAGCTGTCGCAACAAGAAGAACAAGAGTTCGTTGTTGTCTCGCTTGAAGGCCAAATACCGTGAAAAGTTCTGCAAACGAAAAAGAAAAGAGTTGGTTATAATTTGGTGTGCACATTAATTCATAAAACAGATTTCATCTTGTTCTCTAGGAACCAAATACATTTTAGCATTTCAAGTTAATTCTTTAATCTTCATTTTGAATATAAAACTTTAGGAACTGAAATTAGTTCTACCTTTTTCATGGTCCTCATAACAGAGAACTTCTGTGTGTCGATGAATGATTCAAGCATCACGCGGATAGCCATGTTCACATCATCTTCATGGACATATTCACGAAGGTGCATTCTGGCATGAGCCTCAGCCATTCTGATCATGCTCTCAATGTGACGTACTGTGATGGGGATACTTCCTGCGGAATAATGGATACAACTTCATTATTTTGATCCAAAATGTTATTATACCCATCCAACGTCAACTCATAGAGACAAAGAATGGGTGTGCTGACCAACACCCTAAACATTAAGTTGAAACTGAGAATGGCAATGCTGCTATACATGAAAACTCATGGCACTTTTCCTCTACCAGGTCTGGACTTTATATTTTAGTGCTTTTCCAACTAAACATTCTCGTCTTCCTTTTATAATCTATTTCATTCCATTATACGTAGCCAAAAGTACCACAGTGGAATTCATACAAGCTTGTGAGTCTTGATTCCAGGTCAAAAATTTACAGTTCATTATGGAGTCAACCAAGGCACCCATGAAAGTTTACCATATATGTAAATTGGCACCAAGGCACTGATCTGTCCACAAACAATCAATGTCTCCAAACTACTTTCCATAATGATACTGTGTCAAGACCTTGAACAACTATAGCAAGAGACAAACAAGTTATCTGCTGCTTTTATAACATTCCCTTTCTTATCTTTCAACTTCAAACTAATAGGGAAATTTAGTATGACTTTCCACTTTAATATCTCTAGAAAGGAAACAGAAAGAAAAAGGAACAAGCTGTACCTGTGGCCATTGACTCTCTTCTCAACTCGGAGTACATCTTGGCTACTTTGTCCTGGTCCATCTGGTGGAGCTTGGGACGGACCTTCTCTCGGCCATAGATGATGTATTTCTTGAGGAGGTCCTGAGGGATCTTCTCCACTCCGGCTAGGTTTGATCCACCTCCTGCTGGCCCATCCTGGAAAAATTCATTTTACTTATGTAAATTTTTTTGGCATGGCATACACTTTTGGAATTATATATTGTCCATGAAAGAAAATGGAATAGTACTATGTCAATTTTTCTTCTTTCTTAACCAATTGCCGCTGGAGTCATGTACGTAAATTAAATGTCCGCTATAATTTTACTTTTTCTTTCTCGTTATACATAAAAAGCTCCACAAGAAGTTAGTTACCAAGGAGTCAATCAATAGTCCTATTCTTAACCTATTTTCCCTTTCCTTGATTTTCTGAAAGATTCTGTCATTCATTTTTACTATTAGTATCTGAGTGACATTCCCGTAATCTTATTGCCAATATTAATATGAACAGTAACGAGATCAATAGTATTAGCAAAAAATACTTTAGGCCTTCTACTTGGCTTCTTGGTAACTAAATATTTGTGAAGCCATCTAAGAGTAAACAAATATCATAAATTAAAACCTACAGTGGATAGTTCATGCACCCAGCTTCAATAGGTTTATAAAAGAAGAGGTTTAAGTAGTTTCTTCAACAGTAATAGCCTTGTATCCATTACAAAAAAAAAAATAAATATAGATGCATGTGTATGTCTACTTATTTTCCTGTATGATATGCAGTCAACCTGACCAGTTTTCATATATATTGTAAAATCATTAATCAGTTCAGATTGGCCTGTGCAATATTACAAAAATATAAAGCAAAACAAAGAAAAGGAGTACCTACCGTGATTTGAGAAGCGACATCAGTGTCAGTGGAGCCAGGGTGGTGGCGGATGTGAGAGCCAACAACAAAACGAGCCAAGTGCTCATCTTGTACAGGGTCAACAGTGTCTCGCACAACACAGAGAACATCAAAACGAGAGAGAATGGGCTCTGACAGATCAACCTGCATTTATCAAAAAATAAAAATATCTTTAAAAAATTAAGACTTAACCAAAAATTAAATTAAAGAAAGACCCATATTAAAAACTATTACTTATAACAAGCAAACAAAAGAAAGAAAATGAGAAAGGAGGTCCTTACATTTTCAGCAAAGGTCATGGATGGATCATATCTGCCTCCGATAGGGTTAGCAGCTGCAAGGACAGCGCAGCGAGCCTGAAGAGATGTCACAATACCAGCCTTGGAGATAGAAATGCTCTGCTGTTCCATGGCTTCGTGGATACTTGTTCTGTCTGCATCATTCATCTGTTGGTAAGAGAGAGAGTTAAAAATAATGCATGAGAAATATGATTTATTTTATTTCATTATTTCTTATTTTTCAAATAATAATAATAATAATAATTAACAGGCAGTTGCCATTACTGCAATAACACACCTTGTCGAACTCATCAATCAGACACATTCCCTTATCAGCCAAGACAAGGGCACCAGCCTCTAGGGTCCACTCTCGCGTAACTGGAGAACGCTGCACATAGGCCGTCAAACCAACAGCGCTAGCACCTTGGCCTATGGAAATTTGTAAAAACTTAGTCAAATGTTCACCTCATACGAGGTCATATTGTCATCATAATGTAATGCAATAAGCAATCAGTATACAATGCTCTTGGTTTTGAATTTTTCTAAATATGAAAGAAAAATCAAAAACATATCAAAGGTACTTTTAAATATTTCTCACAACTCCAGTCTGCCAAAAGAAAGAGTACCTGTGGTGAAGACAGCACGAGGAGCAATCTTCTCTGTGTACTTGAGGAACTGAGACTTGGCTGTACCAGGATCACCACAGACCAGGACATTGATGTCACCACGGACCTTGTGTTTCTGACCTGTATACAAGCAAAATTAATTTCAGATAAGTCAATGCAATTAAACTGAAATAAATAGAGAATTAAGTAAATAAATAAATATATGAATATATTAACACAAAGTGAAAAAAGAAAGAAAGAAAAAAAAAACTTATTCAAACTGTATGAAGCATACAAAATAAAAAGCCACTCATTAAAATACTTTCAGTGAAGAATTAACATTTGTATATATAATAACGATCATAAATCAACTTAAAATAAAAAATTAAACCAACCGGGGTTCTTGGTCTCGCCACCGAAGAGGGAGAGTGCAAGGGCCCTCTTGATGTCATCATGGCCATAGATGGAGGGAGCAATTGAGGCCACAATCCTCTCAGCAATGCGCTCATCTTTGCTCAGGGATACGATGGCCTTGATGTCTTCATCAGTGAGAGCTGCAGACGCGATTCAAAATAGGGATTTACTCATTTACCAATTTAAATCTTTTATTTGCACTTTTTGCTAGAAACTGATAATGATCATTATAGGACAAAATTATCTGAGGTAAAGTACTCATACAGATTACCCTTACTATATCATTTCCAAATAGAAATTCTGAAAACTGACCTTTGATAGCATTTGCATTGTCCTTCTTAGCAATGTGATTTGCCATAATAACAGTCGCGAACACAGGGAAGCCTTGGTTTGTGTTGAGGGAGCCATCATAATTATTTGTGTACACACCAGTCACCTCAGTTTCATCTCCAGGCTTACATGAATCACACAAGTCACCGAGAAGAATGACATCTTTGGAACGTGGCAAGCGGCCAGCAGCAACCTTGGAGAAAATGTGTTTTTAATTAATTTCTGGTGCAAAAAGTTAGCTTTACATACTAAAGACATCGATCACTTAAAAGAAACAATGCAATATATCTTCAAAAGTTGAGTCTGCTGAGTTTACCTTGCCAGGAGATTCTTGGAGGGTGATTCTCTGGTAGTTCTGGTATACAGTCTCTTCCATGTTGATGGAGAAAGGTCCTCTGCTCTGACACTCAGGACAGGAGCCTGGCTTTACCTCTGAATTCTGAGACTGGACAAATGGGCCAAGGACATAGGAACACTTGTTGCAGTCATACTTCACAACAGATAACTGGGGAAGGATACCGGTGGTCGATGTAACCACTCCAGAAGTACGAATGAGCTGATTTAGGTGGAGTTGTCTGTAATAAACATTTCTTGTGAGAGTCTGCTCTTCATAGCAATGTGATATATCAATTTTCCGAGGTAAAATTCTGATAAAAGATTATATCAAATGCATGTATAATTACATATATAAAACTAAACTAAGCCCCCAAAAGATAATCCATCTGCACATACATAAAGAGTAAAATAAACAGGCTTTAAATATTACCTAAGTGACCGAAGCTCTTCAATGAGAGGAAGGTCTGTGATTCTGACGTGGATCTCGCGTGTGATTCTCTCGTATTGTGGGAACATGGAGAGTGTGACATCCTTGGCAGCCGAGTCCATGATCTCTAACATCTCAGTAGGAGCCTCAGGAAGGAAGTATGCGAGAACCTGTTCCTCTGATACAATGATGTTGTAATCCACCTCAAAGGAAGACTTGTTCTCCTCGCACATCTGACGGATCTTGTCCTTGAAGAGGTTGTTGCCCTTGTCGTTGACATAGGTTCTCAGGAAGTTCTTGAATCTGTTGTAAATTTCAGTTCTGGGCCCAAGCATGGACACCCATTCCCTCACACTGTGGCCTTTCATGTCCTCCAGATTCTCAATGGACTCAATCATCTGCAATAACACAATAAAACTAATATATTCAAAGTTTTAAAAGTCTTATCAATTGTGACAATATAATCAATTTGTATCCTGCTGAGGGTTTACTTAA
>NC_091561.1:40721492-40731492 GCF_042767895.1 Penaeus vannamei
AGATTAGGGAGAGAAAATAAGAGAAAAAGGAGAGAACAAGAGAAGAGGAAGATAAGAGAGAGAGAATAAGGGGGAAAAGAAGGGTGGAGGAAGGAGACCAAGACCAAAGAAGAAAGAGGAGGAAGAACCAAGGAACCTTTTCCTTTCGGGGAAGAAGCCAGTCTTCTCTCTCCTCTTTTTCCGCAACCCAAAGATTCTCAAAATAAAAAGAAAGCAGTCGATAATAATAATAATAATAATACAAAAAACAACAACAACAACAACAACTTCAAACACGAACTCGCTCACGCCCACGACCAAACGTCTACACGCCCGCCCACCGCCGCCGCACAGTGGGCGTGGAAGGGAGTGACCGCCTCACAGGACGCCCGTCAAGATGATGTTCACTGGCAAAAGGCGGAGTCAGTCCCAGAGCACCGCCCACAGACGCCCATCTCACGACCGCGCCCGTCTCTCGTACCAGGAGGTAAGTCACTCATCGCGGGCGTCTGGGAAGGTGGGTGGGGGTTGGGGTGAGGGGGAGGGGGGTGGGTTGGGTGGGAGGGGGGTAAGTTGGGTGGGAGGGAGGGAGGGAGGGGGTGGGGTGGGAAGCTGGGGTGACGAGGAGAGGGGAGACGGGGGTGGGAGGGGAGGGAGGGAGGGGTGTGGGAGGGGAGGGAAGGAAGACGGGGATGGGTGGGGGTGGGAGAGGGTGGGGAGGGAGGGGAGGGAGGGGGCGGGAGGGTGAGAGGAGTAAGAGGGAGATGGGGTGGGGAGGGAGAGAGGGGAGAAAGGGGGTAGGGAAGAGTGGGAGGGTGGGGGGAAGGAGAGAAAGGTACGGAAGATGGGAGGGATAGAGAGTGAAAAGGGTGGAAGAGGAAGAGGAGGGAGAGTGAGGCAAGTGAAGGGAAGGAGGGAAGGGGACAGGGAAAGGGAACACGGGAAACAAGGGAAAAAGGAAGAAAGAAGGGAGGGCGAGAGGGAGTAGAGAGGATGGGAGGAAAAGGAGAGAGAGAGAGAGAGAGAGAGAGAGAGAGAGAGAGAGAGAGAGAGAGAGAGAGAGAGAGAGAGAGAGAGAGGGAGACAGACAGACAGCAGAGAGACAGGCAGAGAGAGAGTCAGAGAGAGAGAGAGAGAGAGAGAGAGAGAGAGAGAGAGAGAGAGAGAGAGAGAGAGAGAGAGAGAGAGAGAGAGAGAGAGAGAGAGAGAGGAGAAAACAGGAGAGAGAAAATAGCGATCGAAAGCGCATCGAGAGGCAGAGGGAGAGAGAGGGGGGAAGAAGGAAGGACAGAGAAGTATGTCATATCTAAACTGACGGCTGCGGATAAGGAGAAAAGGGTGAAAAGGTATATATATCGAAATATATATAATAATAATAACTTTCTTTATATATATATGTATATATATATGTATATATGTATGTATATATATATGTATATACTAATTTATAAATAATATGTATAAGTTTTATATGTATACTATGTATGTATATGTATATATATGTATGTATATATTTGTAAAAATATGTAATATAGTTTATGTATATGTATGTATAATTTAAATATGTATATGCATATTGTCCTTCTTTCTCTCCTATTCTCCCCCTCTCTCCTTTCCCCTTCTCTCTCTCTCTCTCTCTTGACTCATTTTTCTTTCCCCTCTCTTCGCCTTTCTTCTTTTTCTCTCACCCTCTCACTCTCTTTTGCCTCCCCCTTAGCCTTTTGCAACTCACTCTTTCTCTCCCTTCATATACTCCCTCCTATCCTTTCTCTCCCCTCTTCCAACCCTTTCTTCTGCCTCTCACGCTTTCCACCTTCATCCCTTCACCCTCCCCCCAGCCCACCCTTACCCTGCTCCCCCTCCCCCCCCTGCCACTGCCCTCTCCTGCGAACCCGACCCTCTCTCACCTCTCCACCTTTCTCCGCCCCCTCTCTCCCACACCCTCTGCCCTCACCCCTGCACCCTCCCCCACCCACTCCGCTAGACCGTCAGAAGACTCAAAACCCAGGAAAAGAAGCGGACAGTTTCGGTACCTTCGCCGGCGGATGTGCCAGCGTGGACATCTTCAACAGAGGAAGAAAAATAGATTAAAAAAAAAGACGAAGAGAGAGAGAGAGAGAGAGAGAGAGAGAGAGAGAGAGAGAGAGGGAGGGAGGAAGGGAGGGAGGGAGGAGGAGGGAGGGAGGGAGGAGAGAGAGAGAGAGAGAGAGAGAGAGAGAGGAGAGAGAGAGAGAGAGAGAGAGAGAGAGGAGAGAGAGAGAGAGAGAGAGAGAGAGAGAGAGAGAGAGAGAGAGAGAGAGATGGACAGAGACAGAGACAGAGACAGAGAGAGAGAGACAGGCAGACAGACAGATAGAGAAGAGAGAGAGGGAGAGAGAAGAGAAAGAGAAAGACCGTAAGACATATTAAGAAAGAGAGCAAGAAAAAGAAAGAGAAAGAGAAAGAGAGAGCGAGAGGGGAAAAACGAAAGGAAGGGAAGGGAAGGAGGAGAAGAAGGGTGAGGGGTTGAGCCCTGCCCGTCCAAATATATTCATGTTGTGTCTCTCTCTCTCTATACACAAGGGCTAGTATAGGTAGGTGGGTAGGCCGTTCTGTGGAAGCGGGTGAGTCGGCTTCCCCCTTTTGGTGAGATGCGTCCGTTCTCAAAATAACCCCCTGGGTGGAGAATTCCTTACGCGGAGGAAATATGGAAAACAAGGCGAAAGGGGTGATCGGTGGGAGATGAAGCTCTTTTCCTCGTTTTTGATTCTTTGAAAGGGAATGTGTGGTTTATCTTATTTGAAAGGGAGGGGATGTATGATTTTTTATTGGAAAGGATGAGAATATATTTTTTTATTATTTAAAAGGAGGGGATTTTTTTATTGATTTTTTCTTATTTAACAGGAAAGGAATGTATGATTTTTTACTTATTTAGGTTGATGGGAATAAACTATTTTTTGCCTTTTCTAATTGAGAAGAATGGGAATAAGTAAATATTTTTTTATTATGTTATTCAAAAGGACTTTTTTTTTCGTTTTCTTGCATATTCTTCTCTACTTTTCCCCCTTCTTCCAATCTCTTTCCCCCTTCTTCCCTTTCTTTATTCCTTTGAGCCCTTCCTCCCTTCTCCTTTATTTATTCATTCGTAAACAAACCCTCCTTCACTATTTCTTCGCGTAAAAAAAGTAGAAGGAGAAGAGGAGGAAGAGAGAAAATGAAATTAAGGGAAGAGGAATGGAACGGAGAGAAAGGAGAGACACGAAAGGAATGGATGGCGACGAGAATAAATGAATAAACGGATAAATGAATAAAACACCATAGAGGAACCGAATTGAATGACATGAGTATTTATATGCATGTGCGTATACATACATACATGCATATATATATTTATATATATATATATATATATATATATATATATATATATATATATATATACACACACATAATACATCACACACACACACACACACACACACACACACACACACACACACACACACACACACACACACACACACACACACATACACACACACATAAAGATACAATACAAAGAGCTTACCTAGCAAAACTACAGAATCACACACATATACAAAGATATATATATATATATATATATATATATATATATATATATATATATATATATATACACACACATACACACACACACATACACACACACACACACACAGACACACACACACACACACACACACACACACACACACACACACACACATATGTATATATATATATATATATATATATATATATATATATTATAGAGAGAGAGAGAGAAGAAAACAAAGAAAGAAAAAAGAAAAAAAGCAAGAAAGAAATAGAAAGAAAGGAAGAGAGCGCAAAGCAGGAAGTGGAAGGCACTTCGAAGGGAAGGAAGTGTAAAGCCCAAAAGTGTTTACATGTGGCCGCAGCGTGTGTATGCCTCATAACCAGCTGTTAGAGTTGAAACGGCCATCTGTGAAGGATATGTCAAGATGGGCCGAGATAGCACAGCTGGTTGAAAGGATACCATGACCCTCTGAACTGGTGCTTTGCGAAGAACCTAAGCGTGATGGTCAATTAAGGACAATTTATAAGTGCATCAAGTGTGAGATGTTCCTCAGACGAAACGCCAAATATTTTATTTCGTTTAGTTAAAGTGACAAATATAGAGAGATAATCAAGGCAAACAGAAGAGGCATATGAATGGCAGAACAACCTGAAAAGATAAGACGCTGATGAGATAGATAATGTTTGTTGTGGTTAAATAGGGTGGGTGGGTTGCCGGGTAGTGGTTGTTCTCGGTGGTTTAATTCTTGTCACTTTGCCTTTCTCATTTCCGCTTTTACTGCTGGTGCAATTATCTTATTTGTTTGTACAATTATCTCATTTGTTTGAGTTGGAACAACATTTAAAGAAAATCTGAATGTAGTTATCTGGTTGGTTTGAATTATGGTTGTAATAAAGGAAGAAATTTAGTAGAATTATCTTATATGCTTGGATTATGAAAACATCAAAGGAAAAAAAAGAAACTGTTTGTTTTATGTTGCTTAAAAAGCGTTCGTTGTTTAAATTCATTCTGTTTTGCATAATAACCGACGTCGACGTTCGTGGATTCGTAAATGATCCACGAACGGACACCAAAACATACGATTTATTCCAGAAAGGCTATGCTGGACTACTTTTACTACTCAGGAAAGACTACATCGAACTTATAAGGAAGACTACTTTTTTACGAATAGTTACCATTCAGCAAGACCTTTTCTACTAAGCCTACTTTTTTATTACTCGAAACGACTATCTTTTACTCTCTCTCTCTCTCTCTCTCTCTCTCTCTCTCTCTCTCTCTCTCTCTCTCTCTCTCTCTCTCTCTCTCTCTCTCTCTCTCTCTCTCTCTCTCTCTCTCTCTCTCTCTCTCTCTCTCTCCCTCCCTCCCTCCCTCTCCCTCCCTATCCTTTACTATGATCCGCATTAATGTTGACAAATGTAGAAAGGTATGAATGAGAATGAATATCCACACAATACAAGAGATGTATTTGACCGGTTTCGAATATATCTCTTGTATTGTGAAGTTATTCATTCTCATTCATATCTTCCTATATACTTTGCTATATTAACTATAAGGAAAAGTCGTTTACGTTATGAACTGCTCAGTTTAACGGTATTTAGTGTTCTTCAAAAAGAATATTTTTCAGCTTAGAAAATAAATGAATTAGATAAAATAAATGATAATAAGAGAATTGATATATGAATAAAGTATAATAAACAAAGGTCTTGGAGATTATCTTAGGCTTGCTTTACTCAGACGTTTTAAAAAAGTATTTGATGTTAGATATTTACGAAAGTCTTTGAGAGTCACACGTTTGATAAGGTCTTCTGAGATACCGTCCGCCACGGTGTCAAAAATCGTGTGTAAGTCGCTGGATCTAGGATAAACAAAAAAAAAAAAAAAAAAACTATATTACGATTTCCGTTTTTATATGACGCGATACTACCTTCTTTTGTTTATCCATTTTTCTCTCCCTCCCCTCCTTTCTCCTATCCTCTCTCTCTTTCCGTTTTTATATGACGCAATACTGCCTTCTTTTATTCATCCTTTTTTCTCTCTCTCTCCCCTCCTTTCTCCTATCCTCTCTCTCTTTCCGTTTTTATATGACGCAATACTACCTTCTTTTGTTTATCCCTTTTTCTCTCTCTCCCCCTCCTTTCTCCTATCCTCTCTCTCTTTCCGTTTTTTATATGACGCAATACTACCTTCTTTTATTTGCTTCCTTTTTCTCTCTCTTCCCTCCTTTCTCCTATCCTCTCTTTCCGTTTTTATATGACGCAATACTACCTTCTTTTATTTATCCCTTTCTCTCTCTCTCTCTCTTCCCTCCTTTCTCCTACCTTCTCTCTCCACAGCAGTCAACCCAAAAACCTCTAACACAGATCAAACAAAAGATTAAATCCTGACGTTGCCAATACCTCTTCGGTGAGAGATTGCACGATGTTGCCTGAACAGTGTTGCAATCGCCGTTCATTCACAGATCCTTTGTCCCGAGAGAAGGGTCTTGGGATCGAGTCTATGGCTTATGTCTCACGGTCTTCGTAAGGCAAGACAGGAGGGAGGGAGGGAAGGAGAGAGAGAGAGAGGAATGAGGGGGGAGCAGGGGAGAGAGGGGGAGGAGGAGGCGGAGGGAGGGAGAGAGAGGGAGAGGAGAGAGGAGAGGAGAGAGGGAGAGAGGGGAGGGAGGGAGAGAGAGTGAGGGGAGGGAGGGAGAGGAAGGGAGGGAGGGAGAGGGAGTGGAGTGAGGAAGGGAGGGAGATGAGTAGAGAGGAGGGAGAAGGGAGAGAGAGAGAGAGGGAGGGAGGGAGGGAGGGAGAAAGGGAGGGATAGAGAGAGAGAGAGAGAGAGGAGTGAGTGAGTGAGTGAGTGAGTGAGTGAGTGAGAGAGAAGCTAAGGAGGGGAGGTCAAGAGAGGTCAGGAGAGAGAGAGAATGATGAGAATGAGAGAGAGAGAGAGAGAGAGAGAGAGAGAGAGAGAGAGAGAGAGAGAGAGAGAGAGAGAGAGAGAGAGAGAGAGAGAGAGAGAGAGACAGACAGACAGAGACAGACAGAGACCAAGAAAGGGAGGTCAGGAGAAGGAATACCTCGCCATTCTTCTTCTTCGTCATCTTTTAAGTGTCAGGATTATCAGGAAGGAGGAATGCCGTAGAAGTACGTAGAAAAGGGATAACGACACATGGCACTTCAACGTATACACACCCTGTCAGCTGATGAGGGTGAAGCTAAGAGGAAGATGAAGAACACTGAGAGAAAGATAGGGAGATAGATAGACAGAGACAGAGACAGACACAGGCACACATAAACGTGAGCATAAACATAGACATACACATATAGATACATATATATACACACATATAAATATATATATATACACACATATAAATATACATACACACACACACACACACACACACACACACACACACACACACACACACACACACACACACACACACACACACACATATATATATATACATATATATAAATATATATATATACACACATATAAATATACATACACACACAAACATACATATACACATACATACATATACACATATACATACATATACACATACAAACGTACATACATACATACAGACATACATACAGACAAGGAAGCAGAGAAACAGAACCAAACAATCACACAGACACATCCATCCAAACACCCAAACAACCAGACAGAAAAAAGAGAAAGAGACGAAAACCCCCGATAAAAAAGGGAACAAAGAATAAAGGGAGGAAGGAGCTGACACACGGAGAGACAAGAGACCCTGATACTGCAACGATAAAGGGGGCTTAAGCGAACGTCTTTTGCGAAACGAACGGGGAGGGAGGGAAGGAGAGAGAGGGAGGGAGGGGAAGGAGAGAGAGAGGGGGGAGGCAGGGAGAAAGAGGGGGTGGGGAGGGCCAGGAGGGGAGGCAGGGGAGAGAGAGGGGGGAGAGAGAGAGGGTGGGAGGCAGGGAGGGAGGGGGGAAGGAGAGAGAGGGGGAGGAAGTAGGGAGAGAGGGGGAGAGGGAGGGGGAGGGAAGGAGAGAGAGAGGGAGAGGGAGGGAGAAGGGGAGAGAGGGGGAGGGAGAGAGGGAGGGAGAGGGGGAGGAGAGAGAGGGAGAAGGATAGAGAGGGAGAAGAGGAGAGAGGGGAGAGAGGAGAGGGGGAGAGGAAGAGAAGAGAGGGGAGAAGGAGAGAGGAAGAGGAGAGAGAGGAAGAGGAGAGAGGGAGAGGAAGAGGAGAGAGGGAACGTCTTTTGCGAATCGAACGCAACGAACGGGTCTCGTGGTCTTCGTTCGCGTGGCGGGAATGCGTTCGCTAAAGCCGACCGGGGGAGGAGGAGAGGTCAGGAGAGGAGGAGGAGAGAGGTCAGGGGAGGAGGAGGAGAGGTCAGGAGAGGGAGGAGGAGAGGTCAGGGGAGGAGGAGAGGAGGGGTCAGGGGAGAGGAGACAAGAGAAGAGCTATGGGGAGGGAGGAGGAGGAGGAGAGGTCAGGGGAGGAGGAGGAGAGGGTCAGGGAGAGGGAGACTGGGGAGGTATGGGGGAGGAGGAGGAGAGGTCAGGAGAGGAGACTTTGGGGAGGAGTGGTCAGGGGGAGGGAGGAGGGAGAGAGAGGTCAGGGGAGGGAGGAGGAGGAGAGGTCCAGGGGAGGAGGAGGAGGAGGGAGAAGAGGTCAGGGGGAGGAGGAGGAGAGGTCAGGGGAGTGAGGAGGGAGAGGTCAGGGGTCAGGAGAGACTGGGGAGGCTATGCTGGGAGGAGGAGGAGGAGAGGTCAGGAGAGGAGGAGGAGAGGTCAGGGAGAGGGAGGAGGAGAGGTCAGGGGGAGAGGGAGGAGGAGGGAGAGCTCAGGGGAGGAGGAGGAAGAGGAGAGAGAGGTCAGAGGGAGGGGAGGAGGGGAGAGGTCGGGGAGGAGGAGGAGAGGTCAGGAGTGAGGGAGAGAGAGGTCAGGAGAGGAACGACTTTTGGGAAACGAACGCGGTGGGAGTCAGGAGAGAGGAAGGAGAGAGGGTCAGGCAGAGGAGACTGGGGAGGTATGGGGAGGGGAAGAGGAAGAGGTCAGGAGAGGAAGACTGGGAGGTATGGGGGAGGCAGGGAGAGAGATAGGGGACAGGAGAGGAGACTGGGGAGGTATGGGGAGAAGAGGAGGGAGAGGTCAGGAGAGGAGAGAGGAGAGGTCAGGAAGAGGAGGAGAGAGAGGTCTTTTTTTGCGAATCGAACGCAACGAACGGGTCTCGTGGTCTTCGTTCGCGTGGCGGGAATGCGTTCGCTAAAGCCGAGAGGAGGGAGGAGAGGTCAGGGAGAGGAGGGGAGGAGAGAGGTCAGGGAGAGAGGAGGAGGAGAGGTCAGGAGAGGAGGAGGAGAGGTCAGGGAGAGGAGACTGGGGAGGTATGGGAGGAGGAGGAGGAAAAACGTGGTGAAGGGAATGATGTTCTTGGTTTTTCTTGTTGAGGTTGTTGTTTTTCGCTTGTTGAGGTTGTTCTTAATGTTCAGGATGTTGTTTTTGTTGTTAAAGGGATGTTTGTTCTTGTTGTTTTTCGCTTGTTGAGGTTGTTGTTTTTCGCTTGTTGAGGTTGTTGTTAATGTTCAGGATGTTTTTGTTGTTACTGGAATGCTGTTCTTGTTATTTTTTCGCGTTGAGGTTTTTGTTAATGTTGAGGATGTTGTTCTTAATGTTCAGGATGTTGTTTTTGTTGTTAAAGGAATGATGTTGTTGTTTTTTCTTGTTGAGGTTGTTGTTTTTCGCGTTGAGGATGTTCTTAATGTTCAGGATGTTGTTGTTGTTGTTGTTAAAGGAATGCGTGTTCTTTTTGTTAAGGTTGTTGATAATGTTAAGGATGTTGTTTTTGTTGTTAATGTTAAAGATGTTGTTCTTAATGATCATTATGTTTTTGGTAATGTTAAGGATGTTGTTCTTAATGTTCAGGATGTTTTTGTTGTTAAAGGAATGCTGTTCTTGTTGTTTTTCGCTTGTTGAGGTTGTTGTTGTTAATGTTAAAGATGTTGTTCTTAATGATCATTATGTTGTTGGTAATGTTAAGGATGTTGTTTTTGTTGTTAATGTTCAGGATGTTGTTGTTAGTGTTAAGGATGTTGTTCTTAATGATCATTATGTTGTTAGTGTTGAGGATGTTGTTCTTAATGATCATTATGTTGTTAGTGTTGAGGATGTTGTTCCTAATGTTCAGGATGTTGTTTTTGTTGTTAAAGGAATGCTTGTTCTTTGTGTTGAGTTTGTTGTTTTTGTTGTACTTAATGTTAAGAATTTTGTTTTTGCTGTTAATGTTAAGGATGTTTTTGTTGTTAATATTAAGGATGTTGTTGTTAAGGGTGAGGATGTTTTAGTTGTTCTAGATGTTAAAAATGTTCTTGTTCATAATGTTATTGTATACATATATTTTTATTCCAATCTTATTCATTATTTCGTTTTGTTTGTTTTTGTTCTGACAGTAAATAGGAGTTTATGGGTGTCTTAAGAATGATAGACTTTGATA
>NC_091561.1:40738992-40743992 GCF_042767895.1 Penaeus vannamei
TTATTGTATTATCATTAACATTATTTTTACTACTACTACAACTATCATAATGATTATCATCGTTATTACCGTCATTATTACTATCATTATTATTATTGTCATTATCTTGATAATTATTGTCTCTATCGTTCTATCATTGTTAATTTCATTGTTATTGTCGTTATTGTTATTATCATTATTGTTATCATTGTTATTGTTATTACTATCATTGTTATTATTATTGTTATTATCATTGCTATTATCATTATTGTAATTATTGTTATAATTATTTTTTTTATCTTCATTTTTTATGTTATTATTGTTATTATTTTTATAATCATAATTATTATCGTCAGTATCATTAATGTCATAATTATTGTTGTTATCATTATCATTATTAACACACACACGCGCACGCACACACACACACACACACACACACACACACACACACACACACACACACACACACACACACACACACACACACACACACACACACACACACACACACACACACACACATACATACACACACACACACACACACACACACACACACACACACACACACACACATATACACACGCACACACACAAACACACACACAAATACACACGCGCGCGAATATAAATATCTTTAAACGTCACATATTTCTTTTAAATCATCATTAGGCCTATGTTTAGTGTTAATAGTAAAAACAGAAACTGATTTATAGCGAATAAAAGTAAGAAATATCAGAGGTTTATTAAGATAAAAACAGGTTTGTAGGTAGATCGATAGATAGATAGATAGGGAGAGGGAGAGGAGGGGGAGGAGAAGGAGAGGGTGAGGGTGAGGGTGAGGAGGGGGTGGTGGTGAGGGAGAGGAGAGGGAGAGAGAGAGAGAGAGAGAGAGAGAGAGAGAGAGAGAGAGAGAGAGAGAGAGAGAGAGAGAGAGAGAGAGAGAGAGAGAGAGAGAGAGAGACAGAGATCTGAACACACACATAAAATGAAAACTAATGAAATAAGAAACAATGGCAGAAAAAGAAGTAAGAAAAAGAAAAAAAGTAACAACATATCGCACTTTATAAAGAAAGAAGAAAACAACAACAACAACAACAACAACAACAACAGCAACAACAACAACAAAAAACAAGATACCGCAATTCACAAAGAAAGAAGCAATATCCCCGCCCATGACCCGAGAGGTGAGGTTGTGGTCTTGACGAACGGCAGAGGGCTCCCGAGACACTGTCCGACCCTGGGGCTGATCTTGAGAGGTGGGGGGAGAGCTCAGCAGGGGGCCGGCTGAGCGCTCTCCTCTCGCCACGCCTCTCTCTTCTCTCTCTCTCTCTCTCTCTCTCTCTCTCTCTCTCTCTCTCTCTCTCTCTCTCTCTCTTTCTCTCTCTCTCTCTCTCTCTCTCTCTCTCTCTCTCTCTCTCGTTCGCTGTTCGAATTGTCTCTCGTTCTTTCGCTCTTATGTCGCTCTCGCTGATCTCTCGCTGTCTTTCTCTCTCGTTCGTTCTGTCTGCCTCTCTCGTTTCTCTCTCTCTCTCTTTCTGTCTGTCTGTCTGTCTCTCTCTCTCTCTCTCTCAAATCTCTCTCTCTCTCTCTCTCTCTCTCTGTGTCTGTCTCTCTGTCTCTGTCTCTGTCACTGTGTGTGTGTCTCTCTCTCTCTGTCTCTCTCTCTCTTTATCTCTCTCTTTTTTTCTCTCTCTCTCTATATATATATATATATATATATATATATATATATATATATATATGTGTGTATGTATATATACATGTATTTGTGTATCTATTTATCCATTGATTTATCCGCTGATTTATCAATTAATTTACGCATCTGTTTATCTATCAGTTCATCCACATTTATAACTAGCTGTGTATAATAAAGCGAAAACTGTCAATTTTTTCTTGTTTAAGCAAAAATATAAGAATTTGAATCCAAGGTTAGACTATTAATGTTAAAGAACAAAAAGAAGGAGAGGATTAATAAGGAGGAGGAGGGAGAGGAAATAAAAGGAGTAGTAAAAGAAGGAGAAGACGAAGAATAAGGTTAGACGAGAGAGAGAGAGAGAGAGAGTTAGAGAGAGAGAGAGAGAGAGAGAGAGAGAGAGAGAGCGAAGGGAGAGAGAGAGAGCGAATGGAGAGAGAGAGAGCGAATGGAGAGAGAGAGCGAAGGGAGAGAGAGAAAGAGAGAGAGAGAGAGAGAGAGAGAGAGAGAGAGAGAGAAGAGAGACAGACAGATAGGCAGACAGACAGAGGCAGAGACAGAGAGAAGCTTACTTAGTTAATAACAATATAAAGACCATTTCTATATCAAGA
Source organism: Penaeus vannamei (assembly GCF_042767895.1). Lineage (NCBI taxonomy): Eukaryota > Metazoa > Arthropoda > Malacostraca > Decapoda > Penaeidae > Penaeus > Penaeus vannamei. The sequence continues at coordinate 40,741,282 of NC_091561.1, forward strand.
ACAAAATTTCCTATTGCTCTAATGTACACACTCATCTGATTCTTTAAAGCCCCAGATTCCCTTACAAAATATTCAACTAAATATACACCATAAATAGTAAATGCATATTAATCAATCTCTATTTCAGTAATCAAGTCAGATTTCCGATATTCAATTCATCAATAATCAAAGTCTATTTATTGTGACTAATGGCCATAATCCTTATCAACAAAATGTTATTGTTTCAAATAGACACAATCGGGGAATGTAACAAAATGGATGATATTTGGTCGTTATAACAAGGGCGATATTTGGTCGTTATAACAAGGGCGATATTTGGTTGTTATAACAAGGGCGATATTTGGTCGTTATAACAAGGGCGATATTTGGTCGTTATAACAAGGGCGATATTTGGCTGTTATAATAAGGGCGATGCTAGGTCGTTATAACAAGGGCGATATTTGGCCGTTATATCAAAAGGTATAATTAATAATGAGTGATAAAAAAGAAATAGATGTAGATGGCGCTTTTCGATTTTTATTTATTCATTCATTTATTTATTTTTATCTTGATCAGAAACACGTAATTCTGATAAAAGTGAGAGAGGAGGAAATTCCATGTAACGTATAACAATAAAACGAGATATTTTTTTTTTTTTAATTTCTTTGTGAAGTCTTCCTAACCTCTCTCTCTCTCTCCTCCCTTTTGACTCTTTTCTCTCATTCTCTTTCCCCTCTTTTTCTCTTGTTTTCTCTTCTCCCACATTTTCTCTCCTCTCTCCTCCTTCCCTTTCTCTCATTTTCTCTTTCCTCTGCTTTTCTCCCTCTCTCCCACTTCTTATCTCCTCCTCTCTCTCCTCCCTTTCTCTAATTCTCACTCCCGCCACCTCTTCTCCCTCTCCTTTTCTCTCTTCAGCCTCATTTTATATCCTCTTTTTCCTCTTTTTGCTCTACTTTTCTTCTCTCTCTCCCATCTCCTCTCTCTCCCGCTCCCTTTTTCTCCCCTCTCTCTCCCTTCCTCTCCTTTTCTCCCCTCTTCTCCATCCTTTTCTCTACTCTCTCCCCCTCCTCCCTTCCTCTCCTTCTCTATCCCCCATTTCCTTCCTCTCTCTCGTTCTCTCCTTCCTCTTCTCCTCCCTTCCTTTCTTCCCTCTCTCTCCTCCCTTCCTCTTCTTCTCTCCCTCTATCTCCCCTTTCCTCTTTTCCTCCTCCTTCCTCTCTCTCCTTTTCCTCTACTTCTCTCTTCCCCCTCCTTCCTCTCTCTCTGCCCTCCCTTCCTCTCCCTCTCTCTCTCTCTCCCCTTCCTCTCCCTCCCTCTCTCTCCTCCCTTCCTCTCCTTCTCTCCCCCCTTCCTCTCCTTCTCTCCCCACCTCCTCCCGTCAGTAGCAAGTCAACAGGGCACGCCCCCCCCCCCACAACCCGGTGGGAAAAAAGGGTCTCTGTGTGTTCGTATGTCTGTTCGTATGACCTGGTGTTTGTTGTTTGTTGTCAGGCGTGTCTTTGTTTGTATATGTTTGTTTGTTTGTTTGTTTGTTTGTGTTTAAGTGCTTGGGGGTTCGCGTTTTTTCTTCTTGATTGACATATGTATTGGTGTGTGGGAGGGTTTCAGTATGTGTGAAAAGAAATATATATACATATATATATATATATATATATATATATATATATATATATATATATAGAGAGATAGATAGATAGAAAGATAGACAGATAGACAGAGGGAGGGAGGGAGGGAGGGAGGAAGAGAGAGTGAGAGATAAAGAGAAAAGAGAGAGAGAGAGAGAGAGAGAGAGAGAGAGAGAGAGAGAGAGAGAGAGAGAGAGAGAGAGAGAGAGAGAGAGAGAGAGAGAGAAATACAGACAGATAGATAAATAGATTGATAGATACACAAATAGATAGATAGATAGACAGATAGATATATAGATAGATAGAGAAGGAGAGGGAAAGAAACAGAGATAGAAAGACAGAGTATATATACATATATATGGGTGTTCGCACTTGCCTCCACGTATGTTGATGTGGTACTCCGATCCTCGCAATTAAGACACTCAAAATGTTTCTGGGTCATCACACAAGACTTGAAACTTCCTCGAACATCTCAGCTCACGTCACCAGCAGAGGCAGACACCCCCTCCCCCTCGTCCCCCCCTCCCATCACACACAAAAATCCCATCTACCCCTTCCCTTCATCCCCCATTACCCCCCCCCCTCATCCTCTTCCTCCCCAGCTTCTACAAAACCCCCTACTCCTATTCCTCATTCCCCTTCTCCCCCTCCTGCCCCCACTCCATTGCCCCCTACCCCTCATCCCCCACAAACATCCCCTACCCGTCACCCCCTCACTCCCCCTCATTCCACCCCCTTCACTCCTTCCCCTAGCCCTCCCCATCCCCACCCCCAGCCCCCACAAACATCCCATACCTTTCACCCCTTCACTCCCCACTCCCCTTACTCCTTCCCCTACCCCATCCCCCACCCCAACCCCACCCTCCCCCACATTCCCCCTTCCTCTACCCCCTCACTCCCTCCCCCAAACCCCATCCCCCACCCCTACCCCCTCACTATCACCCCCAACCCCACCCTCCACAAACACCCCCTACCTTCACACCCCTCCCTTCCCCCTCCCTTCTTCCCACAAACACATTCCCCCCACCCCCTACACCCTCTTCTCCCTCCACCCCCCCATCAGGCTGCGGTCGCGAAACAGCCAATTACGCTTCGCCTTCAAAGAGT
>NC_091561.1:40753992-40758992 GCF_042767895.1 Penaeus vannamei
GCCTGGCCTGGGCACCAAATGACAATTTATGCAAATCATATTTCGGCATGACACTTGGATATATAAATATATATGTGTGTGTGTATATATATGTATATGTATATATATATATTTATGTATATATATTTATTTATTTATTTATTTATTTATTTATTTTATTTTATTATTTATTTATTTATTTATTTATTATAATTTTTTTTTCGTTTTATCATCGTTAAAACTGCTTCATCTCTTGAATTGTTTAATAACAATGATAATAATAATATCATTATCATTATCATTAATGTTATTATTGTTATTATAAACATTATTATTATTAATATTATTGTTGTTGTTATTGTTTCTATTATTATTATTATCAATATTATTATTATTATTATTATTGTTATCATTATTATTATTATTATCATTATTATTATTATTATTATTATTATTATTATTATTGTTATTATTATTATCATTATTATTATTATTATTATTATTATTATTATTATTATTATTATTATTATTATTATTATTATTATTATTATTATTATTATTATCATTATTATTATTATTATTATTATCATTATTATTATTGTTACTATTATTATTATTATTATTATTATCATCATAATCATCATCATCATTATCATTATCATTATTATTATCATTATTATCATTATTACTATTACTATCATCACTATCATTATAATATAATGATAGTAATAATGATAATGAGGATGATAATGATGATAATGACAGTTATTATGATAATAGTAATAATGATAATAATTATAATGATTATGATAATAATGATATGATAGTGATGATAATAGTAATGATAACAATGATAATGATTATAATAATAGAAGCAATAATGATAACAGTAATTATAATAGTAATAATAATGATAATGATGATAATAACAAATGTAATGATAGTAATCATAATGATGATAATAAGGATAATAATACTTATACATTATCACTACAACTGCTACTAATACGACTATTACTACTTTTAATTTTAACAACAATACTGCTACTACTACTACAACTACTTCTATTACAACACTACTATTACCCCTACTACAACTACTTCTACAACAACAACAACAACAACAACACTACTATTACCCATACTACAACTACTTCTATTAGAACACTACTATTAACCCTACTACAACTACTTCTACAACAACACTACTATTACCCCTCCTACAACTACTTCTATTACAACACTATTATTACCCTTGCTGCAACTACTTCTACAACAACAACAACAACAGCAATATTACAACTACTTCTACAACGACAACAACAACAGCAGCAACACTACTACTTCTACAACAACAGCAATACTACTACTACTTCTACAACACTTCTACAACAACAGCAATACTACTACTACTTCTACAACAACAACAACAACAACAACACTACTACTTCTACAACAACACTACTATTACCCCTACTACAACTACTTCCACAACAACAACAACAACAACAACAACAACAACAACAGCAATACTACTACTACATCTGCACCACCACCAACAACAACAATACTCCTACTTCTACAACAACAGCAATACTACTACTACTTCTACAACAACAGCAATACTCCTACTACTTCAACAACAACAACAACAGCAATACTCCTACTACTTCAACAACAACAACAACAGCAATACTCCTACTACTTCAACAACAACAACAACAGCAATACTCCTACTACTTCTACAACAACAACAACAGCAATACTCCTACTACTTCTACAACAACAACAACAGCAATACTCCTACTACTTCAACAACAACAACAACAGCAATACTACAACTACTTCTACAACAACAACAACAACAGCAATACTACTACTACTTCTACAACAACAACAACACTACTTCTACAACAACAACAATACTACAACTACATCTACAACAACAACAACAACAACAATACTAAAACTACATCTACAACAACAACAACAACAGCAATACTACTACTACTTCTACAACAATAACAACAACAACAACACTTCTACAACAACAGCAATACTACTACTACATCTACAACAACAACAACAACAGCAATACTACAACTACTTCTACAACAACAAAAAATACTCCCACAACCACCACTCCTACTCCGATCGCAGCCTCCATCACCCTCCACGCTGATCACCACGACATTAAGAGTTCAATAACTTTAATCACTATCATCCCCCGGGGCAACAGAGAGGCTTTGCAATGTGACTCGTGCATTTTGCAACAAAGGGAGCGACGAGGAAAAGCATTGATCACCACCATTCTGAAGAGATTAACGTAGATTAACGATTTTGCACGTTGGTGTCTGCAGTGGTTGTTCGTTTTAGTGTGATTTTTTTTTGGTTTGTGTGTGTGTGTGTGTTTTTTGTTTGTTTTTAGGGGGCGGGAGGAGGTGTGTTTTTGTTTGTTTATTCTTTATTTCTGTTTTTTATTTATTATTATTATTATTATTTTTTAAATTGCTTTCTTTCTTTCTTGTTCTATTTTTGTCTTATTCTTACTTGCTCTATTTCTTTTTCAGTCTTTCTCTCTCTTTATCTCTCTCTCTCTCTCTCTCTCTCTCTCTCTCTCTCTCTCTCTCTCTCTCTCTCTCTCTCTCTCTCTCTCTCTCTCTCTCTCTCTTCTCTCTTTCTCTCTCTCGTTTCTCTCTCTCTCTCTCTCTCTCTCTCTCTCTCTCTCTCTCTCTCTCTTTCTTTCTCTCTCTCTCCATCCCCCCATCTGTATATCTCTCTCTTTCTCTCATTCATCTCTTTCTCTCTTGTTTCTCTTTTTCATTCTCACATTTGTCTTTGAATATTTTACTTCCTATTCTTCATTTTTCCCATCCACGCTTTCACTCTCTTTTCCTTCTTAACTTATCTCACATTTTCTCCCTATTCCTTTTTTCGCTTATCTCTTCCACCTTTTCTCATCATACGTTTTCGTTATTTCTCCTTTATTATCTTCTGTTTTCATCTCTTCATTACATCATATTTCGTCCATTACCGCTCTACGCTTCATTAAACCTCAAATTCCATATCTAATTTCACAAAGAAATTACTGATTTGACAAGCTGTTTAATTGAGCTTTGGATAATTAGAGTATATCAACGTACTTGAAAATATCTGCTCATTTAACATCGCTAAAATGTGATAATTAACATCCATCGTTATTGCGTAATGAGTTACTCTTTATAATTTGTCTGTTAATTAATGATATGTTGGATCTTAAAAAAATGGCTGTTGTAATGAAACGGTATTTCGACTATTAATCATTTGTGTATTTTGATTAACGGTATTTTGACTCTTATTGATTTGTGTATTGTAATTAGCGAAGCTTTCTCTTAATAATTTGCCTACCGTAATGAACGATATTTTGGCTCCTAATGATTTGTATATTGTAATTAGCGAAGTTTTTTTTTTATTAATTTGCCTACCGTAATTAACGATATTTTGGTTCTTAATGATTTGTATATTGTAATTAGCGAAGTTTTCTCTTAATAATTTGCCTACCGTAATTAACGATATTTTGGCTCTTAATGATTTGTATATTGTAATTAACGATATTTTGGCTCTTAATGGTTTGTGTATTGTATTTAGCGAAGCTTTCTCTTAATAATTTGCCTACCGTAATGAACGATATTTTGGCTCCTAATGATTTGTATATTGTAATTAGCGTTTTTTTTTATTAATTTGCCTACCGTAATTAACGATATTTTGGCTCTTAATGATTCGTATATTGTAGAGAACGATATTTTGGCTCTTAATGATTCGTATATTGTAATTAACGATATTTTGGCTATTAATGATTTGCATATTGTAATGAACGATATATTTGCTCTTGGTAATTTGCATATTGTAAAAAAACGAGTATTTGGCTCTTAATGATTTACATATTTGCATAATAATTTACATATTGTAATTAACGATATTTAAAAAAAGGTGGAAAGTGCACGTAAAGAGGAGGGAGGGAGGGAGGAAGAGGAAGGGAAGGAAGGAAGGAGAGAGGGAGAGGAGGAGGAAAAGAAGGAAGAGGAGACAGTAGTTAAAAACCAAAGAACACTTTTGAAATTTTCCTTAAAAAAAAAGGAAAGAAAAAATAAACGAAAAAAAATTAAGAAATAAACCATTCAACACATCCTCCAGAAATGAATATTTTTCCACACCAACTCATCCAGAAAAATTGGAGAAGGAGGGAAGGAGGGGGAGGGGGTGGGGGGCATAGTATAGAAGCAAAAGAGGTGACGGGGAGGGGGGGAGGGGTTAGGGGGTGCGTTGCCTGCTCAAGGGACTGCAATTCGTATGAGATGGAAAGAGTTGAATGACCTCCGAGTTCAAACGTTTTTTTCTGACCTATGCCATTACGAGAACCATTACTTAAACGTTTATAGAGCATGTAAACCAAATATGCTGGCTGCCTTTTCAAGCTGCAAGGGGTGACGAACAGGTGGCAAAGAGAAAAAACGAGAGAGAAAGAAACAGAGAGAGAGAGAGAGAGAGAGAGAGAGAGGGAGGGAGGGAGGGAGAGAGGGAGGGAGAGAGAGAGAGAGAGAGAGAGAGAGAGAGAGAGAGAGAGAGAGAGAGAGAGAGAGAGAGAGAGAGAGAGAGAGAGAAAGAGAGAAAGAGAGAAAGAGATAGATAAATAGATAGATAGATAGATAAAGATAGATAGAGATAGATGAATAGATAGAGATAGATAAATAGATAGATAGAGATAGATAAATATATAGAGATAGATAAATAGATAGAGATATAAATAGATAGAGATCGATAAATAGAAAGATAGAGATAGATAAGTAGATAGATATAGATAGATAGATAGATAGATAGATAGATAGATAGATAGATAGATAGATAGAGAGAGAGAGAGAGAGAGAGAGAGAGAGAGAGAGAGAGAGAGAGAGAGAGAGACACAGAGACAGAGAGAGATAGATAGATAGAGAGAGATAGAGATAGATAGATAGAGATAGATAGATAGAGATAGATAGAGATAG
>NC_091561.1:40822534-40825034 GCF_042767895.1 Penaeus vannamei
TTTATTGTTTTTTTCTTCTTCTTCGTCTCTTTTTTTTGCATTTCCTTCTTTGTTTTGATTTCGTTTGTTTCTTTGTCTTTTTTTTCTTCTTCTTTTTGTTGTTGTTGTTTTCTTGTTTCTGTATTTCCTTCTTTGTTTTATTTTTTTCTTCTTTTTTTTCTTCTTCTTCTCTTTCTTTTTTTGTTTTTTTTTGTTTTGTTTTTGTATTTCCTTCTCTTGTTTTGATTTTTTGTTTTGTTTTTGCGTTCTTTTGTTGTCTTTCCTTATTTATTCTGTCTTTCTGTGTCTGTCTGTCTGTCTGTCTGTCTTTCTGTGTCTGTCTGCCTGTCTCCTTCTCTCTCCTCTCTCTCTTCTCTCTCTCTTCCTCTTCTCTTCTTCTTCTCTTCTCTCTCTCTCTCTCTCTCTCTCTCTCTCTCTCTCTCTCTCTCTCTTTGTCCCTCTCTATCTCTGTTCCCTTCTTGCTCTCTTTCTTTTATGATAATGATGATAATGAGATGACAATAATGATAGTAGTATGATAAATATGATTCTGATAATAAGAAGATAAAGATGATGATTATTATGATAATAATAACAATAATAATGATAATAATGATAATAATAATAATAATAATGATAATAATGATAATAATAATGATAATGATAAAGATAATGTTAATGATAATGAGAATAACAATAATGATAATGATAATAGCAATTATAATAATGATAATAATAGTAAGGATGATGATAATGATAATGATAACAATAATACTGATTATGACAATAGATATGATATTGACAGCAACACTGATAATGATAATATCAGTACTTATAATAATGATGTTGGTGATAATGATGATGATATCAATAGCGATAATAATACTGACAGTAATGATGATAACATAATAATAAAAATTATGATAATGCAATGCGAACGTAAAAATAAGAAAAAATAAAATGAAAAAGAAGATGAAAGAAAGAAGATAAAAAGAGAAAAAAAGAAACATGTGGAAACTCGCCACAGGAAAATGTCAGCTGTGTGGCTGGCAAGAACCGATGAATCACACTTGGAGAGAGAGAGAGAGAGAGAGAGAGAGAGAGAGAGAGAGAGAGAGAGAGAGAGAGAGAGAGAGAGAGAGAGAGAGAGAGAGAGAGAGAGAGAGAGAGAGAGAGAGAGAGAGAGAGAGAGAGAGAGAGAGAGAGAAAGAGAGAGAGAGAAAGAGAGAGAGACACAGACAGAGAGAGGGAGAAGGAGAAAGATAGATAGATAGATAGAGAGAGAGAGAAAGGGAGAAACAGAGAAAGAGATAGAGAGAGAGAAAGAGATAAATAGAGAAAGACAGATAGAGAGAGAAGAGATAGATATATAGATAGATAGAGAGAAAGAGGGTGAGAAGGAGAAAGATAGATAGAAAGATAGATAGATAGATAGAGCGAAAGTGAGAAATAGAGAAAGAGAGAGCGAGATAGAGAGAGAAGAGACATATAGATAGATAGATAGAGAGAGAGAAAAAGAAGAAAAAAACAGAAACATAGAGAGAATGAAACGAGAATTTTCCTGACTCATAAATCATAACCCTCACTCTCTCTTTCCCTGACCGGCATGTCAAGGTATGAGGAAGGGGGGGGGGTACAGGGAGGGAGGGGTAGGGGGAGGAGTATAGCTGAGAGGAGGAGGAGGAGGGAAGGGTTGGGGGTAGAGGAGAGGGGAAAGGGAGGGATAGAAGGGTAAGGGCAGGAAGGAGACAAGGGGGAGGTAGAGGTAAGGTGGGGTGGGGGAGAGGGGAGGAGGGGGAGAGGTAGGGAGAGGTAGGGGGTAAGGTGGGGGGAGAGGAGAGGAGGAGGGGAGAAGAAGAAGAGAGGAGGGAAAGGTAGGGGGCAAGATGGGGAATGAGGGGAGAGGAGGGGAGGAGGGGGAGAGGGGAGGGTATCACACATTCTGACGTCTTGCTTTGCCTTGATCGTCACCGGCTTGTATATTATTGTGTGCAAGGGGAAAAGAGGGTAAGAGGGGAAGAGGTTGAGGAGAGATAGAGAAAGGAGGGGAAAGGAGGAGAGAGAGAAGTGAGGGAGAGGAGGAGAGAGAGAGAAGTGAAGGAGAGAGAGAGGAGAAAAGAGAGACAAATGAAGAAAAAGGAGGAGAAAGAAGGAGAGAGAAAGAAATGAGGAGAAAGGAAGAGAGAGGGAAGTGAGGAGAAAGGAGGAGAGAGAGAGAAATGAGCAGAAAGAAATAGAGAAGAAGAAAAAAAGATGAACTGTAAGGGATAGAAAGAGAGAAACGGAAAATTAATAGTAGAGAGGAAGAGAGTAAGGAGGAGAAGGGAGAAGAGAGAAAGGAGAGAGAGAGAGAGAGAGAGAGAGAGAGAGAGAGAGAGAGAGAGAGAGAGAGAGAGAGAGAGAGAGAGAGAGAGAGAGAGAGAGAGAGAGAGAGAGAGATAGATAGATGAGAGAGAGACAGAGAAAGAGAGACAGAGAGAGAGAGACTAAGAGAAACAGAGAGAGAGAGAGAGAGAGACAG
>NC_091561.1:40837534-40847534 GCF_042767895.1 Penaeus vannamei
AGAGCAAGCGTAGGACAAAAAAAAGAAAAAAACGACAATAGCCAAGACATAACCTGAGTTACTGTGTGAGTAAGTGAGTAAGCTATTGATATAAAGAAGCATTTTTTTTATAGCACAATTTTTGATGTTTTTAGCATGTACATAAGTACTCAGGAGTATCTGAGAGAGAGAGAGAGAGAGAGAGAGAGAGAGAGAGAGAGAGAGAGAGAGAGAGAGAGAGAAAGAAAGAAAGAAAGAAAGAAAGAAAGAAAGAAAGAGAGAGAGAGACTTCAAGATTATCTGATCCCTTTTGACTCATCAAAAAAAAAAAAAAAGATATATATATGTATATATATATATATATATATATATATATATATATATATATATATATATATATATATATATATATATATATATATTAGAATCAATAGACATTATTTTCATTAGTTTTTGTATGTTTATTTAATCATTAGGGCAATAGATACCGCAGGAGTATCTAATACGTATGCATATGTGAGATTGAGGTTAAATATGTGTGTACTGTAATGTATGTACATTTGCATTCTGCTATACTTTATTATGCTGCATCATAACACGGAGTTGTGAATAATTACTATGCAACATTATTAGTTATCCAAGTTATCCAGATAGGATGTATAACGGAATTGTGATCCCGTAAAAAGGAGCGGTTACTCTCCGGCATCACGTGACTGTGACCACTCAGACGCATCGCACCACAACATTGAAAGTTAACATTTGACTCCGTAATTATTTGTGAATCACGACTGACCTTCTTCATGAAACCCAGTGAAACCTTGCGTGTGGATAAATAAACCCTTCATGGCTGCTTAGAGTCATAAACCAAACATGGCGAAGGGAAGTGGAACTAGTAATGACCGAAGATATATCGTGTGTCTCCCACTTGCGAGATACCTGCATGGCGGACCCTTGTGAAGTGCATCGAAATCCGTTTCCTTGATTATCAGCAACTCTGGTGTGAATGTGCATTGACAGTGACATTGAAAAGTGCAGTGGATTGTGAAGTGCTTTTGTGAGGTGTATGTCGGTCCTATCTGTACAAAATACCCCGTTTTTTTATGAATAAAGGCAGGATCGCATCAGTCAACACCCGTTCTCGCTGGCATCTGAGGGTCCACTGGTCACGCCTCCTCTCCTCCCTCCCTTTTCTCCTTCGCTGCGGTTCTCAGAGGCAATTTGAGGGAGAGAGGGGGAGAGGGAGGGCGTGGAATTAAATAAAGAAATCATTAAAAAGAGTAATTTTCCCCGTAGTGCTAGCTGGTAAAAGTGTAGGTCTAAGGCGAATGTAGTTTTATGTGATATTCCACTTTTTAAAAGATTCCACGGAACAGCTCTTCCGCGTGACCGATCTGTCTGTGCAATGCTTCCTGCAATCTCTGGATCAAGTACACTGGACATCTCACCAAACCAGCAGTGAAGGAGTTTTGCAGCGATCGCGTGACCCTATTTTGGAAGAGTTAAGGTGCTGTCACACTAGCACTTTTTCCGTCATTTTTTTGACAATTTTCTGAAATTTTGTCCATTTTTGAGCGAATTGTCGATTCTCCAGTCACGATAATGATCGTTTCCGTCTGAAAACCTTAACGTCAACTTTTTCAGCCAAGCATACTCAAATCAAGAGTTATATTCGAGAATGTTTGTATTGATGTTAAATAATAGAGTCCAAGAATTGACGGAAAAAGTGGAGATGCAGCAAGAGTTGACCCCACCTACGTAAAGCTTATCCAGCATGTAACCTCGAGGCTTCCCAAAGACTAACAATGAGAATGATCCAGAAGTTCTGCCCAATTGGAAAGTACGTGATGACCTATACCGAGATGGTGAATTAGTATTTCGTGTTATATAACCAGTCAAGATTGGATCATAGGTGCGCATCCAGAATCCTGTTAACAAAATATGGGATAAAGTTGGAACCATCGTAGGTCAAGGTGCTAGGAATTGCGGCGCCCAATTAGGAAACTGATAGTGGGGCCCCTAATCTACTTAGTAAAATTTATGGATGTTTATATTTCATAAAAAAAATACATACAAACCGAAAAAAACGAACAAACATTAAATGTTTGGTATTATACATTTTAGAAAGGCAATATGAATAGTTTTATTGTTTTATTTACTGGCCCGGGGGCCAATTTGATGAAATCGGTCAAATCGGCTTAAAATCGGCCCTGGTTATGGAGAAATCGACGCTTGCTGACAATAATACCACCTTCGAAAAAATGGAACTTCTCATGCTCATCAGACACCCAGAGAAGCCTGTGACCAGCTCGTATCTCCGTCAGACAAACGTCAAAAGTGCTGACGTTCTGCTCGTTTATTAACTAAGTCATAACTTGTGTAGTGTGTGATGAGTTACTTGACAAACGAGTTAATGAGTTACTTGAAAAGGGAGGGAGATGTGAGATTGAGGTTAAATATGTGTATTGTAATGTATATTTGTATTCTGTTGTACTTTATTATGTATCATATCACGGAGCTTGTGAATAATTACTGTGCAACATTGTTAGTTATCCAGATAGGTTGTATAACGGAATTGTGATCCCGTAAAAAGGGGCGGTTACTCTCTGGTATCACGTGACTATGACGTCACTCAGACGCATCGCACCACAACATTTAAAGTTAACATAATTATTAACGTAATTATTTGTGAATCACGACTGACCTTCTTCATTAAACCCAGTGAAGCCTTGCATGTGGATAAAAAACCCTTCATGGCTGCTTAGAGTCATAAACCAAACAACATATTTGTGTTTTTAATGTTTATATGCAAGTATATATATTATTTTGCATATATGTGTGTATGTTTTTTGTTTATATATGCATGTTCTCTATGTAAATATGTATATATATTTATATATATGTATGTATGTATGTATATCTTTTTGTATGAATGTATGTATTTCTATGTATATGTGTATGTAGAAATTATATATATTTATGCATCTATGTATATATTCATGTGTACGTATTTATTCATGCGTGTATATTGATGAGAGAGCGAAAATGAGAGTGCAAGAGCGAGAGAAGAGAAAAAAAAAGAGAAGGGAGAGAGAAGAGGAAAAAAGAGAAGAGAAGAGAGGAGAGAGATAAATAGAGAGATAGAAAGAGAGGAAAAGATTAGATTAGAAGAGAAGAGATCAGAAGAGAAGATATGAGAGGAGAGAGATAAATAGTGAGATAGATAGAGAGGAAGAGATTAGATTAGAAGAAGATATGAGAGGAGAGAGGTAAATAGAGAGATAGATAGAGAGGAGAGAGATAAATAGAGAGATAGAGAGGAAAAGATTAGATTAGAAGAGAAGATATGAGAGGAGAGAGAGAAATAGAGAGATGGACAGAGAGGAAAAGATTAGATTAAAAGAGAAGAGATCAGAAGAGAGAGCTAAATAGAGAGATAGATAGAGAGGAAATGATTAGATTAGAAGAGAGAGGTAAATAGAGAGATAGATAGAGACGAAAAAAATGATTAAAAGAGGAGATCAGAAGAGAAGATATGAGAGGAGAGAGCTAAATAGAGAGATAGACAGAGAGGAAAAGATTAGATTAGAAGAGAAGATATGACAAGAGAGAGATAAATAGATAAAAAGAGAGGAAAAGATCAGATTAATAGAGAAGATATGAGAGGAGAGAGATAGAGAGAGAGGAAAAGAATAGATTAGAAGAGAAGATATGAGAGGAGAGAGATAAATAGAGAGAAAGAGAGGAAAAGATTAGATTAAAAGAGAAGATATAAGAGAGATAAATAGAGAGATAGAAAGGAAAAGATTAGATTAAAAGAGGAGATTGAAAGAGAGATAGATAGAGAGGAAAAGATTAGATTAAAAGAGAAGAGATCAGAAGAGAGAGATAAATAGAGAGATAGACAGAGAGGAAAAGATTAGATTAGAAGAGAGAGGTAAATAGAGAGATAGATAGAGATTAGAAGAGAAGATATGAGTGGAGAGAGATAAATAGAGAGATAGAGAGAGAGGAAAAGATTAGATTAGAAGAGAGAGGTAAATAGAGAGATAGACAGAGAGGAAAAGATTAGATTAGAAGAGAGAGGTAAATAGAGAGATAGATAGAGATTAGAAGAGAAGATATGAGTGGAGAGAGCAAAATAGAGAGATAGAGAGATAGGAAAAGATTAGATTAAAAGAGAAGATATGAGTGGAGAGAGCAAAATAGAGAGATAGAGAGAGAGGAAAAGATTAGATTAAAAGAGAAGATATGAGAGGAGAGAGATAGAGAGAGAGGAAAATATTAGATTAGAAGAAAAGAGATCAGAAGAGAGAGATAAATAGAGAGATAGAGAGAGAGGAAAAGATTAGATTAAAAGAAAAGAGATCAAAAGAGAAGAGATCAGAAGAGAGAGATAAATAGAGAGATAGAGAGAGAGGAAAAGATTAGATTAGAAGAGAAGATATGACAGGAGAGAGATAAATAGATAGAAAGAGAGGTTAAAAAAGAAGATATGAGAGGAGAGAGATAGAGAGAGAGGAAAAGATTAGATTAAAAGAAAAGAGATCAGGAGAGAGCTAAATAGAGAGATAGAGAGAGAGGAAAAGATAAGATTAAAAGAGAAGAGATCAGAAGAGAGAGATAAATAGAAAGATAGAGAGGAAAAGATTAGATTAGAAGAGAGAGGTAAGTAGAGAGATAGATAGAGATTAGAAGAGAAGATATGAGTGGAGAGAGATAAATAGAGAGATGGACAGAGAGGAAAAGATTAGATTAAAAGAGAAGAGATTAGAAGAGAAGATATGAGAGAAGAGAGCTAAATAGAGAGATAGAGAGAGAGGAAAAGATGAGCTTCCCCAGACGGCTCCCTCGTTTCTTGAGCATTACACAGCAGATCCTCGAGGAAGTTCTTCAACTCGCATTTATTTGATTAAAGGCAGAAATTACGAAGTAGATCACGGCCGAGTCCATTTAAAAAGTTAATTCGGCAAAAGTGAAAGATATTTTTTTTTTCTTCTCTCTCTCTCTCCCCTTCCTCTATCTCTCTCTTTTTCTTTTATTCTAGCTTTTTTTTTTTTTTGAAGAGAAGGGGAGCCAATAGAGTGTAAACTATTTTTATGTTCACGATTATATTAAGCCTAATATATATGTATACACACGCGCGCGCGCATGCACACACACACACACACACACAAACACACACACACACACACACACACACACACACACACACACACACACACACACACACACACACACACACACACACACATGTATGTATGTGTGTGTGTAGTGATAACTTTAAATCGATATCAGCTGTGTTTGCAAAATCAAATTGATAGACAAATAAACAAACAAACAAATGAAACAAGTAAAAACACAATTCAACACGCCACCAAACAAAAGCAAATCAACAACAACAACAACAAAAGTATTCTCAAACAGACAGACATACAATCCATTTTTTTCCCGGAAACTAATGTATTTTCACAACACACCACCAAACAAACGCTAATCAACAACAACAACAAAAATATTCTCAAACAGACAGACATACAATCCATTTTTTCCCCAGAAACTAATGTATTTTCTCAACACACCACCAAACAAACGCTAATCAACAACAACAACAACAAAAGTATTCTTAGAAAGACAGACATGCAATCCATTTTTTCCGGAAACTAATGTATTTTCTCAACACACCACCAAACAAAAGCAAATCAGCAACAACAACAAATACTCTTAAACAGACAGATTTGTAATCCATTTTTTCCCCGGAAACTAATGTATTTTCACAACACACCGCCAAACAAAAACAAATCAACTTAACAACAAAAATATTCTCAAACAGACAGACATAAAATCCATTTTTTCCCGGAAACTAATGTATTTTCACAACACACCGCCAAACAAAAACAAATCAACTTAACAACAAAAATATTCTCAAACAGACAGACATAAAATCCATTTTTTCCCGGAAACTAATGTATTCTCTCAACACACCACCAAACAAAAGCAAATCAACTTTAACAACAAAAGTATTCTCAAACAGACAGACATACAATCCATTTTTTCCCCGAAAACTAATGTATTTTCACAACACACCACCAAACAAAAGCAAATCAACAACAACAACAAAAATATTCTCAAACAGACAGACATACAATCCATTTTTCCCGGAAACTAATGAATTTTCACAACACCACCAAACAAAGGAAATCAACTTAACAACAAAAGTATTCTCAAACAGACAGACATACAATCCATTTTTTTTTGCAAATCAACAACAACAACAACAAAAGTATTCTTAGAAAGACATACAATCCATTTTTTTTTTTTTTGCAAATCAACTTTAACAACAAAAGTATTCTCAAACAGACAGACATAAAATCCATTTTTTTCCTGGAAACTAATGTATTTTTTTCTCTCTTCTCTTTCCAGCTCAAGTTCCGTCCTGGCTTCGACCGGCCTCCGCGACCGCTGAAAGTACAGATTCAACAACAGAGAGATGGGAACAGTAAGGCTCATTGGCAGTGATATCATTGTTGCTGTTTTGTTGTTAGATGTCGTCATTATTATTGTTGTTATTACTGTCATTATTATCTATATTACTGTCGTTATTGTTAGCATTATTATCTATATTACTCTCATTATTGTTAGTATTATTATCAATATTACTATCATTATTGTTAGCATTATTATCTATATTACTATTATTGTTGTTAGCATTGTTATCTATATTGCTATTCTTGATATCTTTATTTTCATTGGTATTATTATTGTAGTTATTGTTATAGTTATTATCAGTATTATGATTATTATTATAACTTATCATCATCATTTTTATTATTGTTTCTAATTTCATTGCTGTTATTATCATTGTTATCATTATCATTATTATCATCAGCATCGTTATTATTATTACTATAATTATTATCATTACCATCATTATTATCAATAATATCATTAATGCTGTTACTTTTGTTTTCATTTTAGTTATCAATACTATTCTTTCTATTGTTGTTTCTGATGTTATCATCATTATCATGTTATGATTATCCTCATCATTATTAACAACATCAATATCATTATCATCCTCATTTGCGTATATATGCCTGCATCGATGTGGACGTATGCGTGTATGTAAATATTTAGGAAGTGACTATTGGTACGGCAGAAAAAACTCCCGATTGGTGTCCTGCGCATGCGTGGTGACAGAAACAAGATGGCGGCACCTTGACACGAGAAGATAATAATATTCTCAATCAGGTTATGTTAGATTAGGTTAAATTAGGTTCGTACTTATTATCCAGAAATGGTGTTTATATTCGCATGTGCATATGTGTGCCGTACGCCTAGCCAGGAGAAATTGGATACGGCTGCCGTACCCGTAACCTCGGCCATATATCTACACACCTATATCTATTAATTTCTTATCTTAAAGATTTTATGAAAGTAGAGTAGTTAAAGATTTACAACGTGAGATAATCTTCATTTTGATTTAAATTAAGCAGGGAATATCACGGAATCACATTTCTGATTAAAAAGAAAAGGGAAAAAGAATAAAAATTATATTGACTTTTTTTTTTTTTTTTTTTTTTTTATCGAGTGAGAAAATCATTTAAACATGACAAGCTTTTCCTAGAATTCTGAAAAAAGCGAGCATTATCAGCATACATATGATCATTTTGTTTGTCAAGGGAAATTTATACATTCGAATGATAAAAAAAAAAAATAATTGAAAATACGTTTGATCGGAATGTGATGTAAATATTGAGAACAGAAATGAATTTATGTTTTGAACTGTTAAGTGATTTATTTGATGAAGTAGAACGTATCCCTTGCTATTTTGTTCAGGTAATTTAGATTAATTGATAATTTTCATTTTCATTATCATAATATCTGTTATTATCATTGCTATTGTTTTTGTTTCTATTATCATTACCGTTATTGTTATTGTTATTATTATTATCATTATTATTATTACTATTTTTATTATTATCATTATTAGTATTATCATTATGTGTGCGTGTGTGTTTATCATCATCATTATCATTATCATCACCATTATTATTATCATCATTGGTATTTTAGTGTAGTTTATTTTATCATTGTTTATGGATGTTATGTTTTATGTTTTTTCTTTTATTTCTTTGCACCTTTGACATATTTGATTTAACTTTGCACAACCATGTATTTGCAACATTCAACCGATGTTCAATAATTCACTCATTTTCACTGACTCAAAAATTGTCATAGGTGCTTTGATATGAACATGAGTCACCATGCCAATGACTCACTTCCCAGGACTCAACAAGGACTCACCCTCACAGGACCTGTTCATCAAAAAAATACTCATCGATTCATATTTCCAGTCGTGAGTCACTATAGATTTCTCTCTTAGCTTCCGCGACACAGATTCACCATACAGAAGACTCACTATATTTCTATGAGTCTCTTCTTCGATTCACCATATCAACAGATCATAATTCATGGCATGGACTCATCAACGCCTCACTATCTCTCTGTGACTCACCATACAGTATCTCTTCATGGTTTTTCTGACTCACCATATCGACATGTCACTATATCTCTATGATCATTATATTTTTATCTCACTTTACCAACATTTATTTACACTCACCATAGCAACGTGAATCACCACGTCATCGACTCATTATATGACTCACTTTACACATAACACCATACCCCAGAACTCACCTTCCTCCACCATATCCCACGACCCTGACCCACCTCCACCATACCCCCACCACGCCATACCCCACAGCTCTCACCCACCTCCACCATACCCTCCAACTCACCATACCCCCCCTAACCCTGACCCAACTCCACCATACCCCCATCACACCATACCTCCTAACCCACACCCCCATTCACTACCATACCCCCCCCCCAACCCCCATCACACCATACCCCCAACCCCCACCCCAACACACCATACCCCCAACCCTCACCCACCCAACCCCCAACCCCCACCATACCCCCCCCTCACCCACCACCATACCCCAACCCCCACTCACCACCATACCCCCGCATCACACCATACCCCCAACCATACCCCTCACCTACCACCATACCCCCCCCCAACCCTCCACCATACCCCCTCCATCCCCCACCCCCCCCAATCACACCATACCCCGAGACTCACCCTCCCCCCCCCCCTTCTCGGCAGCCCCCATCATTGACGAGGAAACCTTCAAGTCGGTGTCTGGCATCACCCGGCGCCGCGGTGCCATACGCCCCCAGAAGGTCCACAGCGTCAAGGGACACAAGTTCGTGGCCAAGTTCTTCAGGCAGCCGACCTTCTGCGCCTTCTGCGGGGACTTCCTCTGGTGAGTTTGGGGTTGGGTTGGGGGAGGAGGGGGTGGGGTGGGAGGGTGGAGGGAGGGTGGGGGGGTTAAGGGGTGGAGGGGGGTTTTGGGGTGGATGAGGGGGGTTAGGGGATGAGGGTTAGGGTGGGAGGTGGGGGATGAGGGGGGGGGTTTGGGGGGTTAGGGAGGGATGAGGGGGAGGGTAGGGGGGTATGGGTTGAAGGAGTCTGGGTGGTGAGAGGGGGGTTATGGAGTTGAGGGAGTATAGGGTATGGAGTGGAGGAGATAAAAGTGGGGTGGATGGTAAGGGTGGGAGCTAGGGTGGGGGGGTTGAGCAGGGTTAGGGTGTGTGGGGATGAGCTGAAAGGGTTTGGGAAGGTGGGAGGGTATGGGTGAAGGATAAGGGTGGGCTATAGGTGGGAGGGTGAGGGGGATGGATGGAGGGAGGGGGGATATGGGTGGAGGAGTGGGGGGTATGGGTGGAGGGTGGGGGGGTAAGTGGGTGGAGGGTGGGAGGTAGTGGTATGGAGGGAGGGTGTGGGGGTATGGTGATGGAGGGTTGGGGGATGGGGATGGGGGGATGGAGGGGGGATATGGGTGAAGGGAGGGAGGATATGGGTGGATGGTGGGCTGGAGGATAGAGGGTAAGGAGAGGGTAGAAGGTGGGGGGGGAGGGATAGGAGGAGGATAGAGGGTAGAGGGTTGGGTAG
>NC_091561.1:40877127-40879627 GCF_042767895.1 Penaeus vannamei
AGAGAGAGAGAGAGAGAGAGAGAGAGAGAGAGAGAGAGAGAGAGAGAGAGAGAGTTAGAGAGAGAGAGAGAGAGCGAGAGAGAGAGAGAGAGAGAGAGAGAGAGAGAGAGAGAGAGAGAGAGAGAGAGAGGAAGAGAGAGAGAGAGTGGTAAAAAGAAATACATATATCTATATATCTATCTATCTATCTATCTATCTATCTCTCTCTCTATATATATATATATATGAAGAGAGAGATAATAAACAAATAGATAGATAGATAGATAGAGAGATAAATAGATAAATAGATAGATAAACATATAGATAGAGAGAGAGAGACTGAAAATGGAACAAGAAAAAAACAAACAAACAAACAAACGGACAAGAAAACAAGAACGTCGCAGTATTCCGAACCAGGAAGAAAGGTACACTGCATTAGCCTCTAAGGTCGTCGATCCCACTTTAGCGCAATCAAACACCGCCCTTAACGTCACATAAAGTTACAAGAAGGGAAAGATTATCAAAATGAGCGATTCAAAAGTGTTAAAAAAACTGAAATTCTTAAAAAAAAGGAAAAAAATAAAAATACAATGTTAGTGTACAATGAAAGATGACATAATGTTTGATGAATACTTCTATTGTTGAAATGATGGCTGTTCGATTGCAAATGGAGGGGAGGAGGAGGAGGGAAGGAAGGAGGAGGAGGAGGTGAAGAAGAGATGAAAGGAGGGAGGTGAGGGGGGGAAGAGGAAGGGGTTGGAGAGGGGAGATGAGAGGGAGGAGAGGAGGTGAGGGGAGGTGAGGGGGAAAGAGGAAAGGGGGTTGGAGAGGAGATGAAGGGAGGAGGTGAGGAAGGAGGAGGAGGGAGGAAAAGAAGAGATGAGGGAGGAAGGGAAGAGGTGAGGTGGGAGAGGAAGGGAGGTTGGAGAGGGGAGGGAGAGGAGGGTGGAGAGGGAGAGGAAGAGTGAGGTGAGGGAGAGGGAGGAGAGGAGGAGGGGAGGAGGAGGAGGGAGGGATATGAGGGAAGGGAGGGTAGGGGAGAAGAGGGGAGGGAAGAGGAGGGGAGGAGGAGGGGAGGGGAGATGAGAGCAGAGGGAGGGAAGGGAGGAAAGGGAGAGGAGGCAGGTGGAGAGGGGAGAGGAGAGGAGGGAGAAGGAAGGAAGGAGGGATATGAGGAAGGAGAGGAAGGAGATGAGGAGGGGGGAGGAGATGAGAGTGAGGTAGGAAGAGGAATGTTTGGAAGGGAGGAGAGGAGAGGAGAGGAGAGAGGAAAGGAAGGGAGGGGATAAGAGGGAAGGAGGGGGAGAGAAGAGGAGAGGAGAGGGAGGGAATGGAATGAGAGGAGGGAAGGAGGAGAGGGAGTTTAGAGGGAGAGAGAGTGAGAGAAGAAGAGAGAGTGGAAAGAGAGAGGGAGTGGAGAGCGGAGGGGAGGGGAGAGAAGAGAGGAGAGGAGTGGAGAGCGGAGGCGAGGGGAGACGCATCCACGTGTGAGGGAATGTGTTTATTTTTTTATTGTTTGTCTTCTTGCTTGAAGCTGATGTGATTTGCAGGCAATTAACCTTCGGTGATTGGGAGAAAAGGAATCACAGCGAGGCATTGACGTAAGCGTGGCCTTAATTTGCCGCTAAATAATGAGAAAGAGAGAGGAAGTGGGGAAGGAGGGCGAAGGGAGAGGAAGAGGGGAAGTGAGAAGAAGAGGGAGAGAGGGAGGGAGGGCGAAGGGAGAGGAAGAGGGGAAGTGAGAAGAAGAGGAAGTGGGGAAGGAGGGCGAAGGGAGAGGAAGAGGGGGAAGTGAGAAGAAGAGGGAGACAGGGAGGGAGGGCGAAGGGAGAGGAAGAGGGGAAGTGAGAAGAAGAGGGAGAGAGGGAGGGAGGGCGAAGGGAGAGGAAGAGGGGAAGTGAGAAGAAGAGGAAGAGAGGGAGGGAGGGAAGCGAAGGAGAGAGGAAGAGGGGGAAGTGGAGAAGAAGAGGGAGAGAGGAGAGGGAGGTGCATGAAGGAAAAGTAAGGAGGGAGAAGTGAGAAGAGGGAGAGAGGGAGGGTGGGCGAGAGAAGGGAGAGGAAGAGGGGACGAAGGAGAGGGAGAGAGGCGAGGGAGGGAGGGCGAAGGAGAGGAAGAGGGGAAGTGAGAAGAAGAGGAGAGAGAGAGAGGGAGGGAAGCGAAGGGAGAGGAAGAGGGGGAGTGAGAAGAAGAGGGAGAGAGGGAGGGAGGGCGAAGGAGAGGAAGAGGAAGGGAAGTGAGAAGAAGAGGGGAGAGAGAGAGAGAGGGAGGGAGGGCGAAGGGAGAGGAGAGAGGGGAAGGTGAGAAGAGAGAGGGAGAGAGGAGGGAGGGGCACGAAGGGAGAGGAAGAGGGGAAAGTGAGAAGAAGAGGAGAGAGAGAGGGAGGGGCGAGAGGGAGAAGGGAGAGGAAGAGGGGAAGTGAGAAGAAGAGGGAGAGAGGGAGGGAGGGCGAAGGGGAAAAAGGAAGAGGGGAAGCGAGAAGAAGAGGGAGAGAGAGAGGAGGGAGGGAGAAGGGAGAGGAAG
>NC_091561.1:40894627-40899627 GCF_042767895.1 Penaeus vannamei
ATACATATATATATATATATATATATATGTATATATATATAATTATATGCATATATATATATATATATATATATATATATATATATATATGTATATATATATATATATATATATATAGATAGATAGATAGATAGATAGATAGATAGATAGATAGATATATGTATGTATGTATGTATGTATGTATGTATGTATGTATGTATGTATGTATGTATGTATGTATGTATGTATGTATGTATGTATGTATATCCATCTATCTATCTATCTATCTATCTATCTATCTATCTATCTATCTATCTATCTATCTATCTATCTATATATATGTATATATACATATATACATATATACATACATGCATATATCTATCTATCTATCTATCTATCTATCTATCTATAAATATGTATACATGCATACAAATGTACATGTATATATATATATATATATATATATATATATATATATATATATATATATATATATATATATATATATATATATATATATATATATATATATATATATATATATATATATATATATATATATATATATATATACACACTATTCATACACTTGCTATGAGTACAAGTACAAAGACACGGAGGCGGGCACAGACACACACATAGACACACATTTACAGACACACCAACCCACACACCTACACACACCTACACACACACACACACACACACACACACACACACACACACATATCCACCCATCCACACAAAACTATACATATCCATATACTCACATACCTCCAATTTTTCGTATGGCTGGATATGCATAAACAAAATCCTGTATCCATGGTAAAACTGTTGCAAGCTAACTCGACTTTAAACATTTATCAACTGCTGTGCAACGGAGATTCCTTTTGGCACCATCAGGCACGGCATCGACCCCATACCCCTCCCCCCTCCCCCCCTTCACCTGGTCTCGCCCTCCCTACAGTGGAATGAAAATGACGATTTTCTTCTTAATAATTTTTCTAATTTATGTTATTTCTCTTGTTAGATTACTAGAATATCTTAGTCTGCCTTGAAATTGTCCTTTCTTCTCCATTCTCCTTCTCTCTTCTCCTCTCGCCTTCCTTCCTTCCTTCCCCCTTCTCTTGTCCTTCCTCTCCCTATCTCTCCTTTTCTATCCCTTTCTTTCTTCTCTCCCCTACTCTTTCTAATTCTCTTTTTATTTACTCCCTTTTCCTTTCTCTATTTTTTTTTATTTTTTTATTTCTCCCTCTAATTCCCTCTTCGCCCTTTCCGTCCACTTTCCCTCTCTCTCTCCCTGACCTATTTTTTCCTATTTCTCTCCCCTTGTTTCCTCTATTTCTTTTTTCTCCCTTCCTTTCTGTAATTCCCTCTTTGCTCTTTCTCTCCTCTTCTTTCTGTACTCCGCCCACAAACTCCCTCTCTACCCCCCGCCCACAAACTCTCTCTCCACCCTCCCCCCGCCCACAAACTCCCTTTCCACCCCTCCCCCCGCCCACAAACTCCCTCTCTACCCCCCGCCCACAAACTCCCTCTCTACCCCCCGCCCACAAACTCTCTCTCCACCCCTCCCCCCGCCCACAAACTCCCTTTCCACCCCTCCCCCCGCCCACAAACTCCCTCTCTACCCCCCGCCCACAAACTCCCTCTCTACCCCCCGCCCACAAACTCTCTCTCCACCCCTCCCCCGCCCACAAACTCTCTCTCCACCCCTCCACCCCTCCCCCCGCCCACAGACTCCGCCCACTCACCTGTCACGTTCGGGGACTATTTTAATCTTTGCTGGCACGCCAACGCACCTCCCATCCTGCCACTGTCCAAGTTCGCTGTGCCAGAACTTGTCCTTCCCTCTCCCCACCCCCCCCTTCTCTCTCTCTCCCCCTAGCACCCCCTCTTCCCCCACCTCCCTCTCTCCCCCTGGCAGTCCCTCCCTCACCTCCCTATCTCCCCCTAGCACTCCCTCTCCCCCACCTCTCTCTCCCCTGGCACTCCCTCTCCCCACCTCCCTCTCTCCCCCTAGCACCCCCTCTTCCCCACCTCCCTCTCCCCATCTCCCTGTCTCCCCTTACCACTCCCACTCCCCCACCTCCCTGCTCATGCCCACTCCCACCCATCTGCTCCTCTCACCCGCCCTCCCTCTCTCCTCTCTTTTCTCTCCTGCTTTGACTTTTATCACCCTCCCTTGCAACCGCCTTTCGTCTTTTCCACCTGCTTTGTAACATCTCTCTGTCTCTTTGTCTCTCTGTCTGTCTCTATCTATCTACTTATCTGTCTGTCTGTCTCTCTCTCTATTTGTCTATCTACTTATCTGTCTGTCTGTCTCTGTCTCTCTTTGTGCGTCTGTCATTTTGTTATTTTCTGTCTCTCTCTTTCACACTCCATCTTCTCTCTCTTGTGTTTACCCTTCCCTTCTGCCGCGCTTATTTCCATGCTATCTGCCCCCTGCCTCTTATTCCTTACCCCCGCCATACCCCCACCCCCCTCACCTCCCCATGCTACTTATAACCCCTTACTCCTCCTCCCTCCCCCTCCTTCCCTTCTAACCTCCCTAACCCCACCCCAACCTTCCAACCCCACCTTCTCCACTCCTTAGACCTCCTCTCTACCCCCCTCTTCCCTCCATATCCCCCCTACCCCCCCTCTTCCCTCCTCATCCTCCCCCCCTTTCTCCCATTCCCCTGGCGCCACTTGCCCAACCTGGCGCCAGAGGTGTGTATCAGGCTAAGCTGGCGACGGGGCAGGCTGTGTAGAGTGCCCCGTGCTCTGGCGCCAGAAGAGAAAGTACACTCGTGGCGAGGTGTTGTGTGTGTTGGTGTCGCCTGTGTGGTTGTGAATCGATTAAAAGTTGGGTAGATTGATTGAATATGATCTCTTGTGGTTAGGGAAGAGGATATATACCGAGAGAGAGGATATACCGTGGTAGATAAACGTAGATAAGAGGAATTAACAGGAAAGTAAGTCTGTGATATAAATATTGATATACGACAAAGGTGATATTCAAAGTTGCGGGTTTTAAATAATTTCGGATCAGATTCCAAAAAAAGAGTTGTAGAAAGTGCATAAAAGGAGGAAAAGTGTTGTGATTTCTAACATATCATAATTATAACGATATAATTACCGAATCATTTTAGATAACTATACACCCGGCTGTGTTTTTTTTCGGTCATTTAGATAAAGCACAAGAAGACATATGGAAACCTTGTAGTAAAAATGTCGATGAATTATGACACGGGCGATACTTTGTCCGAAAGCGTGAAAATGGCTTCCCATGACACTCTTCCACACATATGACACCCGAGTAACTGCGTCTAAGTGGGTGCTCTAGCTACTGTTTCCTTGACAAGTTGTGCTTTATGGTTATTGCTTCCGAGAGGATGGGATAAACAGGTGTGCGTTTGGATTTTTTCTATTTGCTGTGCTTTTATGATCTGCGTTTCATCGTGCCATTCACGTCATCGTATCTGTATGTATATGAGCTTTGACTAGGACTTCGAAGCCTCCTTAGAAAGCGCAACGAGCTCGTTATCCTTTCTCGCAAGACGCCCCGAAGACATATCGAAGATGCCGGTCTCGCCCTATCTCACGCAGAACAGCTACGCCACCCGGCCCTACGCCAGGAGCAACTCCAGCACCTATGTCACGCCCTCGTACGCCACGCCCTCGTACGCCACGCCCAAGTACGGCGAGGTGGGGTCGAGCGCCACCCTCGGCAGGACGAAGCTGACCTCGGCGGACGTCACGGGGGGCTATGGGAGGTCCAAGTACGGCATCCCCGAGAACGAGCCCTCGAGCGGGATCTACGACCTGTCCAAGTACTCGTCGGGGGCGGCCGGGGGCTTCTCGGCCGGGAACTACCTGGCGAGGTACAAGTCGTCCGACAACATTCCCGAGGCCGGAAGCAAGGGCCTCTTCGGCGACAGCAAGATCAAGAAGTCGCCCTCGTCGTCTAGCTTCCTCTCCGGGAACACGGCCAGCCTCCTGAAGAGCCTCAACGCGGTCGAGTCGAAGCCCCCGCCGCCCAAGTCGAGGTTTACCGCCCTGCGGAAGTCGAGTCCGGTCGAGCGCAAGTTCGCCGGGAAGACCGGGGGCGGCACCTACGCCGACCACTACCTGGCCAAGATCAACAAGGGGCGCGACCGACCTCGGGAGATCGACACGAGGGACATCAACACGACGCAGAAGCCGAAGCTGCCGACGGGCTACAAGGCCGACGCCAACAGGGAGGACGGCGGCTCCATCTCCCGCAACCGGCCGCTGGTTCGCCTCACCACCAAGCGCGAGAAGGAGAAGTCCCCCGAGAGCCACTTCAAGGTCAAGGAGAAGACCATCAAGACCATCGCGCAGAGGCTCATCGAGAAGTACACGGAGCCGGAGAAGAAGGACAAGAAGCCCGACCCGTACGAGTATGTCCCGACGCGGAGAAGATTCCAGGTGGACACCAGCAGCGCCGCCGTCAGTAGTGGAGCTCCCCCCTCTGCCGCCGCCGCCCCCTCGCCCGCCCACGGCTCCTCCGCTTCCTCCGGCGTCGATACGAGTCGCGTCCCCAAAGACGAGGCAACTTCCCCAACTTCGCCGCCGGAATCTCGCGAGGCTCAGCAGGTAATGGAAAATCCACAAAGTTCTAATCGCGAGGAAGAGGAAGAAGATATTGCCGCGAGGCTCCTGAGGGCGACGACGGCGGCCGAGACGAAGAAGGAGCTGCAGAGCGCCGAGGAAGTGAAGGACGCTATCATCGCCGCCGTCCTTCATCCTGACGTTGACATCGAGTCGGACGAAGAGATGAAGGAACTGGTCCAGAACGAGGACGGAAGCTGGAAGAAGAAGAAGAAGGAGAAGAAACCGTCGCTGATCCCGAAGGACCTGAGCGGCGACGAAGGAGGGAAGAGCGACGACGGGAAAGGCAAGACGATCGTGGTTCAGCTCAAGAGATTCATCGAGAGGAACCCGAGCAAGAAGCGGTCGTCAGCGAAGACTTCCGGCAGAGGCTCGAGGAAGTCAAAATGTTCCGACAAGGA
>NC_091561.1:40917127-40922127 GCF_042767895.1 Penaeus vannamei
CGAACAGCGCGCAGGAATCAAGCGCCGGAGGTCTGCTTCGGACGCTGATGATGACCTGACGCCCCGGAAGGCAGCGAAGCGGCGCCGCTCGTGGTGACCTCGTCCTCGCCAGAAGGAAGGGTCTTCTGAATTTAGTTTTGAGTAGATGAAAGAAAAATTTAAAAATAATAGATAAATAAAAGATCGTGTAGTAAGAAAAAATGAAAAAGGGAAAAAGAAAAAATATATCATACGCACACGTACATCACACACAATGATTCGTAGCATTAGAAAAAGTAAAGCCATAACCATATCAAAAAGAAGAATTGAACGTCGTCACACGAGAGAGAGAGAGAGAGAGAGAGAGAGAGAGAGAGAGAGAGAGAGAGAGAGAGAGAGAGAGAGAGAGAGAGAGAGAGAGAGAGAGAGAGAGAGAGAGAGAGAGAGAGAGAGAGAGAGAGAGAGAGAGAGAGAGAGAGAGAGCGAGAGAGCGAGCATTGTATTCTTTTTATCCCTGAACCAGACTTTACTTTTTTACATTCATAATGTACAACATTGACGCACAATTCATTTACCTACTTTTTTAACTAACAACAAACTTCCATCTTCTCCTCCTCCATGACTTCCTTTTTTCCCTCTACATTTTCTACTTCTACATTCTCTTCTTTCTCCTCCACTTCCCTTTTCCTCTGCCTGATTGTCGTATTGAGGTTGTAAGTATATTTTGGTATTTCTGTTTAATATGGAGAGAGAGAGAAAGAGAGAGAGAGAGAGAGAGAGAGAGAGAGAGAGAGAGAGAGAGAGAGAGAGAGAGAGAGAGAGAGAGAGAGAGAGAGAGAAGAGAGAGAGAGAGAGAGAGAGAGAGAGAGAGAGAGAGAGAGAGAGAGAGAGAGAGAGAGAGAGACAGAGTGAGAGAGAGAGAGAGAGAGACAGACAGACAGTGAGAGAGAGAGAGAGAGGGCCCTCTTGACCCTCAGTCGCTGGCCTTTCCCTCTCCTTGTCCCCCTTTCCTGTCTGTCAGCTGTCCTCTTTTCCCCTCTTTCCCTGTCCCCTAATATTCGAGTTTTTTCTTCCTGCCCCTCCCTCTTCCCTTCTCTCTCTCCCTTCGCACCTCTTTATCACCCACACACACCCTCCTTACACACCACCTTCTCTCCGACATCCCTCCATCACCCTCTCTCTCCCTAACCAGGCCTCCCTCACCCTCCCTCTAGCCCCCAACTAGACTCCCCCTCACCCCTCTCAACCCTCTAGCCCCCAAACAGGACCCCCTCATCCCCCCTACCCCCAAACCAGGACCCCCTCACCCTCCTAACCCCCAACCAAACCCTCCTCACCCCTCCTAGTCCCCAACCAACCCTCCCTCACCCGTCCTACCCCCCAACCAAACCCCCCACCCCTCCCCCTTCCCCCCAACCATGCACCTCCCCCTTCGCCCCCAACCAAACCACCCCACCCTTCCTACCCCCAAACCAAACCCTCCTCTCCTCCCCCCTTCGCCCCCAACCAAACCCCCTCACCCTCCTACCCCCCAACCAAACCCACCTCATCCCCCCCTACCCCCAAACAGGACCCCCTCATCCCCCTACCCCCAAACCAGGACCCCTCACCCCTCCTAGTCCCCAACCAAACCCCCACCCCTCCCCTCCTACCCCCCAAACCAAACCCCCTCCTTCCCTCCCCCTTCGCCCCCAACCATGCCGCCCCACCTCCTCCTACCCCCCAACCAAACCCGCCAACCCTCCCCCCTTCGCCCCCAACCATGCCCCCTCCCCCCCCTCTGCTACCCTGCCAAGGCTCTCTACGTTGTGGGCGCTGGTGTTGTCACGTGCCTGCCCCGGGGAGACTAAGTGGAATGGGGGTGTTGGAGGGACGGAAGGGAGGGAGGGAGGGAGGGAGGGAGGAAGGGAAGGGAGGGATGGGGGAGGGAAAGGGAGGGAGGGAAGGGATGGAAGGCAGAGAGGAGGAGTGGAAGGGAGCGATGGGGGAGGGGAGGAGAGGGAGGGAAGGGATGGAAGGCAGAGAGGAGGAGGGGAAGGGAGCGATGGGGGGTAGGGAGGAGAGGGAGGGAAGGAGGGAAGGGAGAGATGGGGGGAGGGAGATAGGGAAGGAGAAGAGGGAGGGGTGGAGGGAGGGAAGGGGGAATAGGAGAAGGAGAAGGAAGGGAGGAAGAGAGAGAGATGGAAAAAATCGGTCGGTATGGAAGGAGAGAAGGTGGCGGAGGGACAGAGGAAGGAGGAGGAGGTGGCGGAAAGACAGAGGGAGGGAGGGAGGGAGGGAGGGAGGGAGGGAGGGAGTAGAGGGGGAGGGAGGGAGGGAGAGAAGGTGGCGGAGGGACAGAAGAAGGAGGAGGAGGAGGTGGTGGAGGGACAGAGGGAGGGAGGGAGGGAGGGAGAGAAGGTGGCGGAGGGACAGAGGGAGGGAGGGAGGGAGGGAGGGAGGGAGGAAGAGAAGGTGGCGGAAAGACAGAGGGAGGGAGGGAGGGAGGGAGGCGAAGGTGGCGGAGGGACAGAGGGAGGGAGGGAGGGAGGGATAGAAGGTGGCGGAGGGACAGAGAGAGGGAGGGAGGGAGGGAGTAAGGGGGGGAGGGGGAGATTTGTGTGAGTTCATTGTTTGGGTGAGAACTGTGATTTTATGTGTCTGCGTTCTTCGTGTGTTTGTTCTGGTCAGTTTTTTGTGCGGGTTTTGCGAACGTGTGCGTGTGCGTGTGTGTATGTGTGTGCATATCCCCTTGTGTATGCAGATGTGTATATATGTGTGTGTGTGTGTGTGTGTATGTGTGTGCATATCCCCTTGTGTATGCAAATGTGTGTGTGTGATTGTGTGTGTGTGTGTGTGTGTGTGTGTGTGTGTGTGTGTGTGTGTGTGTGTGTGTGTGTGTGTGTGTGTGTGTGTGTGTGTGTGCATAAAGAAACGATAGACACACACACAAAAATAACATAAGAAAAAAATACGTATAATAAAAACAAAACGAAATTAAATCAATAAGAATCGACGAAGAACAAACGAAATTAAATCAAGAAGAAGAGAAAAAGAGAAAGAAAGAAAGAAAGAAAGAAAGAAAGAAAGAACGAAAGAAAGAAAGAGAAAATACGTGCGACAGACGGAGATAAAATGAGAGAGAAGGAATCTCTAGTGTTTCTCCGGATCAGGTGGATTGCTTAAATTGAAGGAAGGAGAAGAAGGAGGAGGAAGACGAGGAGGGAACGGAGGAAGAAGAAGAGTAGGAGGTGAAGGAGGAGCAGGAAGAGGAGGAGGAGGTGAAGGTAGAGAGGAGGAGGAGATGAGGGAGGAAGGAGGAGGAGAGGAAGGAGAAGAAGGAGGAGGAAGAGGAGGAGGGAAATGAAGAAGAAGAGGAGGGGAAGGAGAGGAAGTGGGGAAGGAGGATGAAGAAGAGGAAGAGGAGGATGAGGATGAGGATGAAGAGGAAGAAGAGGAGGTGAAGGAGGAAGAGGAGGAGGAGGAAGAGGAGGAGGAGGAGGAGAGGGAGGGAGATGACGAGAATTAGCAAGAAGAGGAGGAGGAGGAGGTTGAGGAAGAAGAGGAGGAGGAGAGGAAGGAGGGGAAGGAGGAAGAGAAGGAGGAGGAGGAGAGATGAGGAGGAGGGGTGGAGGAGGAGGAGGAGAATGAGGAGGAAGAGGAGGAGAAGTGAGAAGGAGGAGGATGATAAAGAACCAGAGAATGAAGAACAGAAGGAGGGGAGTGAGAACGAAAAAAAAGGAAGAGGAAGAAGAAGAGGAGGAAGAGGAGAAAGAGGAGGAGGGAGGAAAAGTAATTAAAAGCGGTTACTAGGTTAACTGTCTGTGTGTGTTTGTGTAAGCGTGTGTGTGTATTCTTGGACGCCATTCAGTGTAAAAAATCATTTCTCCGTTTCGTTATTTCGTTTGCATCTGTTTCGCTATTTCCTTGTTCGTCTTGTTCGCGTATGCCCCCCCCCCCCCTCCCCCCACACACACCCCTCGAAAAAGAGAACGATGAATAAAGGAAGAGTAAAATTATAGGGAGAAGGGAAGGGCGAAGAGGGAGAAAGAAGAAGGGAGAAAGGAGGAGGAAAAGGAAGGAGGGAGAAGGAAAAAGGGAAAAGAAAGGGATGGGGGGTGAAGAGGGGAGAGAGGGAAAAGGGGAGAGGAAAAGGGGAATAGAGTAGAAGAAAACAGTGGGAAAGGGAGGAGGAGAGAGAGGATTATGCGAATAGAGTAGAAGGAAAAAGTGGGAAAGGAAGAGGGAAGAGGGAAATAGAGAAGAAGAGAGAGGGGGAATGAAATAGAGGAGATGGAAAGGGTAAGAGAGTAGAAGAAAAAGACTGGAATGAAAGAGAGGGGATGGAATAAGGGAGAAGGGAGAGGAAGTGAAGAAAAAAAGGAGGAAGGGAGAAAGGCAAAGAGACATGGATAAGTTTGTGCAAAAGGGACATGTGGCTATGTGTTTGTGTCCCTCCCGGCCGCGTGTCCATACCACCCCCCCTCCCCCTTCCCCCCTCCCCGTCCCCTTCCATCAACCCCTCCCCCCACCCTGGCACCTTCTCCACCTCCTTCTTGGCACCGTGCCCCGTTTTAGCCATCACGGGCAGCAAAGTATATAAATACCTCCAGTCTTTTTCACCTTGGCCCTACTGTGGCCCTGTGCCTGCTCCTCTTCCTCTCCCTACCCCCCTCCCCCTGCCCCCCTATTTAAAATACCCATCCTCCCCCCCCAAAAAAAATCCCCCCATTTCCCTTATTAAAGACTACCCCCCCTACCCGCCTATTTAAAATACCCATCCTCCCCCCATAAATCCCCCCATTTCCCTTAATTAAAGATGCCCTACCCCCTATGCCTCCTCCTCTCCCCTACCCCCCGTTTTAGATGCCCCACAAACCCCATCAAACCCCCATTCCCCCATCCCTATGCTTTCTCTTTTCCCCTACTCCATTTAAGACGCCCCCCCCTCCCCAATAAATTCCCCCCCTTCCTTCTATTAAAGATCCCCCCCAATGCCTCCCCAACCCATTTCCAACCCCCCTTCCTTCTCCCCCTTAGTC
>NC_091561.1:40934627-40937127 GCF_042767895.1 Penaeus vannamei
TTGCCTCCCATGTGCTTTTCTTTTCTGGCTTTCTACTCTTCCTCCTCTTCCATATCCTCCTTTCGCACCAACGCCACCAATACTAACATCTCCTTCCTTTTTCCTTCACCAACAACTCCTCCTCCCTCTCCTCTTCCTCTTCCTTCTCCTCCACCATCACCACCACCACCATCACCCCTCCCCCTCCTCCTCTTCCTCCACCATCACCACCACCCCCTCCCTCTCCACCACCTCCTAATCTTCCACCATCACCACCATCACCTCCTCCCTCACCACTACCACCCCCGCCCTCCACCTCCTCCTCCACCAATACTTCCTCCTCCTCCTCCACCAGCTCCCCCTCCTCCTCGTCCTCGTCCTCCCTCACCACCCCTCCTCCCCCTCCTCCACCTCCCCTTCCCGCCCAGAAATCCCCATTTGTGTCATCTGGGCCTGTAAACGAGCATTATGTAGGCCGCCCCAATTCCCCTCTGTTTCTCCTCCCTCTCCCCTCTCCTCCTCTCTCCCCTCACTGCCTCTCCTCTCTCCTCCTCTCCCCTCACTGCCTCTCCCTTCTCTCCTCTCCCCTCTCCTCCTCTCCCGTCATTGCCTCTCCCCTCTCCTCCTCTCCCTCTCCTCCTCTCCTCTTCACATCCTCTCTCACCCTCACTGCCTCTCCCTTCTCCTCCTCTCTCCTCTCACTGCATCTCCCCTCTCCTCCTCTCCCTCGCTGCCTCTCCCCTCTCCTCCTCTCCCCTCACTGCCTCTCCCTTCTCCTCCTCTCCCCTCACTGCCTCTCCCTTCTCCCCTCTCCTCCTCTCCCCTCACTGCCTCTCCCCTCTCCTCCTCTCCTCCTCTCCCCTCACTTTCTCTCCCCTCACATAGATTGGTTTTAAATCATTATTCAATCGTTTATTGGGGATTAGCCGTATCATATCTTTTTACTGATCTAATTAGTGCGTTTATATATATATTTGTTTTTTTTTATTTTTTTCCGGTTAATTGCTTATCTAATTTTGTATCTATCTATCGGATTACGGGGGAGATAGATAGGGTGAAGGGTAAATTGACAGATATACAAATAGATGTATTAAGAAAGAGGTAGAGAAACAAAACGATAAACAGATAGATAGATAGACAGATAGACAGATTGACTGGTTTGTAGATGGATAGGTAGATTGACGTAGATAGATAGATACATAGATAAAGTGACAGACATAGATAGACAGATAGATATATAGATAAAGAGAGAGAATGAGCGAGAGAGAGAGAGAGAGAGAGAGAGAGAGAGAGAGAGAGAGAGAGAGAGAGAGAGAGAGAGAGAGAGAGAGAGAGAGAGAGAGAGAGAGAGAGAGAGAGAGAGAGAGAGAGAGAGAGAGAGAGAGAGAGAGAGAGAGAGAGAGAGAGAGAGAGAGAGAGGAGAAAGAGGGAAAAGAGCTGGAAGAGAGAATGGGATGGAGAGAGAGAGACAAAGAGAAAGAAAGGAGAGAGAGAGCGGAAAGAGAGAGGTAAGAGAAAACAGAGACAGACACAGAGGAGGGAGAGAGGCAGAGGGATTGGCAGCGAGGGAGTACAAAGAGAGAAGATAGGAGAGAATGAGAGGTACCCACCAGAGAGGGACGACCAATAGAGAAAGGGATGGAAAAGAGAGAGCCAGAGATCGAGGGAATGAAAAGAGAGAGAGAGGAAGGGAGAGAGGAAGAGAGTCCCGGCAGCAAGGGAGGGGAAAGAGAGAGAGGAAGGGAGAAAGAGAATGTAAAAGAGAGAGGTACCCGGCAGAGAGGGAATGAAAAGAGAGAGCCAGAGAGAGAGGGAGTCAAGAGAAAGAGAGAGGAAGGGAGAGAGAGGGAATGAAAAGAGAGAGAGAGAGGGAGGGGGAGAGGGAATGAAAGAGAGAGAGAGGAAAGCAGAGAGGGAAGGGAGAGAGGGAAGGGAGAGAGGGAGAGAGTCCCGGCAACGAGGGAGGGGAAAGAGAAAGAGAAAGAGAGAGAGAGAATGAAAAAGAGAGAGGCACCCTGCAGAGAGGGAATGAAAAGAGATAGAGAGGAAGGGAGAGAGAAAGAGGTGCCC
This sequence comes from Penaeus vannamei, assembly GCF_042767895.1. Taxonomy (NCBI): domain Eukaryota; kingdom Metazoa; phylum Arthropoda; class Malacostraca; order Decapoda; family Penaeidae; genus Penaeus; species Penaeus vannamei. The sequence continues at coordinate 40,936,677 of NC_091561.1, forward strand.
GGTAGCGAGGGAGGGGAAGAGAGAGAGAAGAAGGGAGAGAGAGAATGAAAAAGAGAGAGCTACCCGGCAGAGAGGAAATGAAAAGAGAGGAAGGGAGAGAGGAAGAGGTACCCAGTAGCGAAGGAGGGTAAAGAGAGAAAGGGATGGAAAAGAGAGCAAGAGAGAGAGAGGGAATGAAAAGAGAAAGAGAGGAAGGGAGAGAGGAAGAGGGACCCAGTAGCGAAGGAGTGGAAAGAGAGAGAGAGAGAGAGAGGAAGAGAGACAGGAAGAGGTACCCGGCAACGAAGGAGGGGAAAGAGAGAGAGAGCAAGGAATGAAAGAAGAAATAGAGGAAGAGAGAGAGGAAGAGAGACCCAGTAGCGAAGGAGGGGAAAGAGAGAGAGAAAGTAAGGGAGAGAGGAAGAGTGACCCAGTAGTGAAGGAGGGAAAAGAGAGAGAGAAGAAGGGAGAG
>NC_091561.1:40939627-40947127 GCF_042767895.1 Penaeus vannamei
CAGCAACAACATTCTTGGCGACCTCAACAATTAGAGTAAATCTGACAAATATATAAATACTTTCGGTGAGCCTTAAGAGTGACACTAAGTATACTCCCTAAGGCATTTTAATCCTTATGGCTTCATGCTCGGGCTAGTTGGGGTCTTTGCCAAGTAGCACACCCAATGTACTATATGATAATGTACTGTACTCCACAACAACAAGGAAATGGGGGAATTATATAGATATTGCGTTTAGTTCCTTGCATTGCGACTTGCACCCGGATTTAGCAACTAGTTGGAACACTGGGAAGAGTAAGTTGAATGATGGAAAATGTTTTTTTTAAATCATCATCATTATTATTATTATTATTATTATTATTATTATTATTATTATTATTATAATTATTATCACTATTATTATTATCATTATCATTGTTATTATTATTATTATATGTTTTTTTAGAATTGTTATTATTATTATTATTATTATTATTATTATTATTATTATTATTATTATTATCATTATTATTATCATTATCATTATTATTATTGTTCTTCTTCTTCTTCTTCTCTTCTTTATCTTCTTCTTCTTCTTCTTCTTCTTCTTCTATTATCATCTTATAATCTTCTTCTATCTAATGGTTCTTCTTCTATATAAATTGCGTAAGTCATTAACGTTATCATTTACTACCATTATTCTCATTATGACAATTACCATTATTATCATTATTTTCAAGCATGTTTATCATTATCTGCTACCATTATTATCATTATTAATAATTGTTTCCGTCCTTATTATAATTATTTTCTACAATTTTTATCGTTATTTACTACAATTATTATTATCATTATTTTCGTCATTATCATCCTTATTTTCTATCATTATTGTCTTTATCTACTCCTTTTATTACCATTATTTACTACCATCATTATTTTTATATAAACACCTTTTCATCGTTATCTTCATAAAAGTAATCATCATCACATTCACCATAAATATCAGCATATATTCACCATATACATTGCTATCATCACCTGTCATTATGAGGAATTCATCATCACCATCTTTACCATCATCATCATCGCCATCACAACTATCACCCTCACCATCATCATCATCCCCATCATTCTCACCACCATCACGATCATCACCTTCACCACCATCATCACCATCACCATTCTCACCACCTTCACGATCATCACCATCACCACCATCACGATCATCACCACCATCACCATTACCATCATCACCATCACTACCATCACCACCACCATCTTCACCATCACCACCACCATCATCCCCATCATTCTCACCACCTTCACCATCACCACCTTCACCACCATCTTCACCACCACCACCACCATCATCCCCATGATTCTCACCACCTTCACCATCACCACCTTCACCACCACCACCTTCATCCCCATCATTCTCACCACCATCACCACCATCATCCCCATCATTCTCACCACCATCACCACCATCATCCCCATCACCATCACCACCATCATTCTCACCACCATCACCACCTTCACCATCATCACCACCACCTTCACCACCATCATCACCACCACCTTCACCACCACCACCATCATCACCACCATCACCACCACGCAACCAGGAACAGAACCTTAAGCCCTATTTCCCGCAAGCTTTCCAGGGCATCATCTCCTGCCCAGCTTCAGCATCCGAGTGAAAGATGCTTCCTGAGAGATCTCTTCCTCTCAGTTCATTTAAAGAAAAGATGAGAATTAAAAAAAAGTTTTTATTCTTTCTCTTGGTCGTATTTTTTGGTCGTATTTTTTGTTTTTTTTTCGTATTTTTTTCGTCTTGATATTTGTTTGTTATTTTCGTTTTTTTTCGTTTTTCTTTCGTTTTTCTCTTTATTCCCGTTCTTTGTTCTTTGTTTCCTCTTTTTTCTCTGCTTGCTTTTTCCATATTTCTCTCTCTCTTTCTCTCTCTATCTATCTGTCTATCTTTCCCTCTCTATCTCTCTCTCTCTCTCTCTCTCTCTCTCTCTCTCTCTCTCTCTCTCTCTCTCTCTCTCTCCCTCTCTCCTTCTCTCTCCTTCTCTCTCTCTCTCTCTCTCTCTCTCTCCCTCCCTCTCCTCCCTCTCTCTCTCCTCCCTCCTCCTCCTTCTCTCTCCCTCTCCTCCTCTCCCTCCTTCTCCTCCCATCCCTCCCTCCTCCTCTCCTTCCCATTTCCCCTCTCCGTCCTCCCCTCCCTTCTCCTCCCTTCCCTCACCCCTCCCTCCCTTCTCCTCCCATCCACTCCTCCCTCCCTCCCTCCCTCCCTCCTTCTCCTCCCTCCCTCCCTTCTCCTCCCTCCCCTCCCCTCCCTCTCTCTCTCTCTCTCCCATCCCCTCCCATCCCTCCCATCCCTTCTCCTCCCTTCCCTCACTTTTCCTTGCATCCTCCCTCTCTCTCTCTCTCTCATGCGTCAACGAAGTCTGTTTGTTCACTAAACATCGGAACAGCCGAGCACGTTCGTCAACATGGATAAAGTGACGTCATAATTTGGGGTAAACACATGAGTGCATATTAAGAGCATAAACATTTCCCAGGCATTTGTCTGACTTCTTAGAGAGGCGAGAAAGGGAGAGGATGAGGGGAAGGGGAGGGAGGAGGAGAGGAGGGAAGGGAGAGGGTGAGGGGAAGGGAGGGGAGGAGAGGATGAGGGGAAGGGAGGGTAAGGATGGGAGGAGGGAGAGAAGGGAGTGGAGGAGAGGAAAAGAGAAAGGGAGGGAAGGGAGAGGATGAGGGGAAGGGAAGGGAGGGGTAGGGATGGGAGGAGGGAGAGAATGGGAGAGGAGAGATGGGAGAGGAGGGAGGAGAGAAGAGAAAGGGAGGGTAGGGAGGGAGAGGAGGAGGAGAAGAGAAAGGGAGGGAGAGAAAGGGAGGAGAGATGGGAGAGGAGGAGGGGAGAAGAGGAAGGGAGGGAGGAGGGGAGAAGGGGAGGGAAGAGAGGAGAGGAAGAAGGGAGGGAGGGTAGAAGAGAAAGAGAGGAAAGGGAAAGGATGAGGAGAAGAGGAAGGGAAGGAGAAGAGAAGAGAAAGAGAGGGAGAGTAGGAAAGAGTGGGGTGGAAGGTAGGGGGAGAGAGGTGGGGAAGGAGAGGATAAAAATGGTGGAAGGAGGGGAGGGGAAACGAAGGGAGAAAGAGAATACGAGAGTAGAAAAGGAAGAGAAGGAAATTAGATGAAGAGAGAAGTGGGAAATCACATGACTATTAGCAATGCGGATAACACTGATGGTGGGTGTGAAGGAGGTAAAGAGGATAATGACAATAATAAGGGTATAACAGAGATAGATAGATAGATAGATAGACAGACAGATAGATAGATAGATAGTTAGATTGGATAGATAGATAGATAAATAGATACATACATAGATAAATAGATAGACAGACAGATAGATAGATAGATAGATAGATAGATAGATTGATAGATAGATAGATAGAAAGAGAGATAAATAGATAGATAGATAGATAGACAGACAGATAGATAGATAGACAGATAGATAGATGGATAGATAGATACATAGATAAATAGATAGACAGATAGATAGATAGATAGATAGATAGATAGATAGATAGATAGATAGATAGATAGATAGATAGATAGATAGATAGATAGATAGATAGATAGACAGATAAATAGATAGATAGATAGTTAGATTGGATAGATAGATAGATAGATAGATAGATACATACATACATATATAAATAAATAGACAGACAGATAGATAGATAGATAGATAAATAGATAGATAGATAGATAAAAAGATAGATAGATAGATAGATAGATAGATAGACAGACAGATAGATAGATAGACAGATAGATAGATGGATAGATAGATACATAGATAAATAAATAGACAGACAGACAGATATATATATATATATATATATATATATATATATATATATATATATATATATATATATATATATATATATATATATATATATATATATATATATATATATATATATAGATAGATAGATAGATAGATAGATAGATAGATAGACAGACAGAGAGAGCAATAATAACAACAATGAAGGTAACGATGATGATCATACTACTCTACTACTGTTATCATCATCACCTTCACCTACGTTCATTCTATCTTTTCTCATTTTTGTCATCATTATCATCACATCACAATTATCATCATCACCTACGATCATTCTAACTTTCCCCAACTTTGTCATCATTTATCGTCATTTGTTTTCTCCTCTTTCCTTTCATTACGAAGGGAAAATGGTAACTGGAAACCCATGAACATACATCGTTATCATGTTTCTCAGACAATTGAAGGAAAAATAAAGAGAAGAAGAACAAGAAAAAGAGAGATAATTACGTGCAAAACAAACGGAGAGAGACAAGAGTTGTAATTACAAGACAATCACATAAAAATTCATAGTCTAAGCTTATTACTGGTCTTTTGAATTCGATAAATTTTATATTTTTTTGTATTTCTTTTTTCATGTAAAAGGGAAAACAAGAAAAGATTTATTTTTTGTCTTTCTTTCTTCTTTGGTTTATTAGTTTGTTGCTTTCTTCGAATTTTTGTTTACTGTGTTTATCGTGCGTTTTTGTTTTATAGATTGTTCCCATTTATCTCTTTCTTTCATCCGCGCTCTCTCTCTCTTTCTTCTTTTTTTTTTCCATCTCTCTCTCTCTCTCTCTCTCTCTCTCTCTCTCTCTCTCTCTCTCTCTCTCTCTCTCTCTCTCTCTCTCTCTCTCTCTCTCTACTTGCTCATTTATCTATCTGTTTATCTATCTTTCTTTTTTTTACCTTTCAGTTATTTCCTTTTATCCAAACTTCTCTTTCTTTCCCCTCTCCTTTCTTCACTCTTCTATCATCTTTATCTCTCTTTCTTCTTTTTCCGATCTTCATCTGTCACGTGATCAGAAACCCAGCTGGTCCCTTTTCTCGCAGCCAACTTTACTATCTTTCCCTGTCTATCATTCTTAATTCCCCTCACTCCCCCCCCCATCCCCCTCTCCCTCTCCCCTCAATCTCTATTTCTTCCCTTCTTCGTAGATATTTTTATGCTTCCTCTTTTTCTTTCGTTTTTTCCTGACCTTATATTCTTCTTGAGATTTTTTTTTACATCTCTTTTCGTATTACTATAACTTTCCTTTCCTCTTATCTCTCCTTCTCTTCTTCCCCTCATGTTCTTCCGCTTCTCTTCCTCTCTTCCTTTCTTCTCCACACCTTCGTACCCCTTTCCCTTTTATTCTTTCACCCTCTTCTACCCCTCCAGCTATTTTCCCCTCTATCCTCTTCCCTTCTTCCTCTCTATATCCCTCCATCCCTCTTACTCCCTTCCCTCCTTCCCCTCCCTACTCTCCATCTCCCTCACTCCTCTCCTCCCCTTCTCTCTCTCTCCCTCCTCCCTATTATCACCTCCCCTTCTCTTCACTTCTCCCTCCTCCTCCTATTTCAATTGGCTCCCCTCCTCCTCTGCTCCTCTCCTCACTTCCTCCCTCACCTCCTCTTTCCCTCTACCGTTCCCCTTCTCTCCCTCACCCTCCTACCGTTCCCTTTCCCTCACTCTCCCTCTACTCTCCCTTCTCTCCTCACCCACCTTCTCCCCTCTCCTCCCATTCTCCCTCACTCTCCCTCCTCTTCTCCTCCCTCTTCTCTCACTCTCCCTCTTCCTCCTCCTCCCCTTCTCTCCTTCTCCCTCCCTCCTCTCCCTCCCCTCCTCCCCTACCTTCACCCACCGTCCTCTCCCCTTCCCTCCTCACCCACCTTCTCCCTTCTACTCCACCCTCCCTCCTCTTCCTCCTCCCCCCCTTCTCTCCCTCTCCCTCCTCCTCCCCTCCCCTTCTCTCCCTCTCCCTCCTCCTCCCCTCCTCACCTACCTCCTCCCCTCTACCGACCCCTCCCCCCTTCTCCCTCCTCCCTACACCCTGTCAGCCCCTTCACCCTACATCACTGTCTGTCGAAGTTTATCCCTTACTTTATCTTCCTCGAGTCTACTGTGCCTCTTACCCTGAAAGTCATCATCTGCGCTTTCATTTTAATCATTTTTTTTTGAAAAGGGGGAAGAGAGAAGGGGGGAGAGGAGAGGGGAAGGGGGGAGGGGGAGAAGGAGGGAGGGGGAGGGAGAAGGGGTAGAAGGAGGGGGGAGGAAAGGGGGAGAGGAGAAGGGGAGCAATGAAAGGGAAGGGTGATAATGGAAGTTTATGAGGGTGGGGTGGGGTAGGGTAGGGGGTAGAGGTAGGGGTGTGAGGGGGTATCTTTAAGCTGTATTTTGTTCAAGGGGGGCGGGTGGGTGGGAGGGAGAGAGGGTGGTGGATGAAATAGGTTGTCGAGGGTTGTTTTTTTCTTTTTTCTTTTTTTATTTTTTATTTTATTTTATTTTTTGCTTATCTGTGAGCTGGTATTTTTGTTTGTTTTTATTTTTGCTTATCTGTAAGTTGGTATTTTTTTTCTTTCTCTTTTGCTTATCTGTGAGTTGGTATCTTTTCTTTTTTTTTTTTTTTTCTTTATCTGCGGGTTGATTTGTTCATCTGTTTATCAGTTAATTAGTTTATTTATGAGTTATTATTTTTAGTCTGTTACATATCTGTGGGTCTCTTGCTTGCTCTTTCTTCCCCTTCGTCTGTCATCTCTATATTTCTGTCTTATTTCTCCCTCTCTGTCTCTCTTTCTCTCACTTCCCTCTCCCTCTACATAACACTTTCCCTCTCCTCTCCCTCTCCGTGTCTTCCCCCTTTTTATTCTTTTCTCTCCTTTATATCTCTTCTCTCTCTCTCTCTCTCTCTCCCTCTCCCTCTCTCTCTCTCTCTCTCTCTCTCTCTCTCTCTCTCTCTCTCTCTCTCTCTCTCTCTCTCTCTCTCTCTCTCTCTCTCTCTCTCTCTCACTTCCCTCTCCGTTCCCCTAACACTTTCCCTCTCTCTCTCCCTTTCCGTATCTTCCACATTTTTCCTTCTCTTCTCTCCTCTATTCCCCCTTTCTCTCCCGCCCTCTCTCCAACAAAACGCGAAATCAGTTTAGCGTGTTTCTCCCTTCCTTCCTTCTTTCTTCCCGAATCCCCCTTCTCATTATTCGCTGGCCGTTCGCTGTTCACCTGTTCTTACCTGTTCTTCGCCCCCCTTTCATGTTCCTTTTGATCCGTGCTGCGTTCACTCGTCCGTGGCGTTCGGTCCGTTCTTTTGCGTCAAATGTGCTGCCCCGGTGCGCCCTGGGTGCTTGTGCGCCCGCCGTGTGTGTGTGGCGCTTGTGCGGGTTTCCTTTGTGTGTTTGTCTGTCTGTCTGTTTGTATGCGTTTGTCTGTTTGTTTGTTTGTATGCGTTTGTCTGTTTGTTTGTTTGTATGCGCTTGTCCGTCTGTCTGTTTGTTTGTTTGTATACGTTTGTCTGTTTGTCTGTCTGTCTGTTCATCAGTCTCTCTCATTCTCTCTGTCTCTGTTTCTCTATTTGGCGCCGACATTCTCTCTCTGCGTGTATATGTGTATATATGTATGTATGTATACATGCGCATACACACAAACACACACATAC
>NC_091561.1:40952127-40954627 GCF_042767895.1 Penaeus vannamei
AGGAAGGAAGAAAGCGAAGAAAGTTCAAGAAGGAGGGTGAGAAGCGGAAGCGAAAGGGTAAAGAAAAAGAGAAAACAAAAGAAAATTACGAATGACTGGGACGGAAAAGAAGAATCATAGACAAAAAAGAAAGAAAAAAAATAGTGATTAGAGGAAGAGAAAGAAGACAAGAAGAGGAAATTGAAAAAGGGGAGTGGCAAAGGAAGAGGAAAAGGAGGAGGGGGGAGGGGTGGGAGAAGTAAGAAATGGAAGATTTTTATTTATTTATTCATTGGCGTTTCCACTTGACTTTTATTCCATTCATTTATTCAGTTATTCGTCTACCTCAGCGTGATACAGGGAATAGGAAAAGACAAATAAAGAGAGAGAGAGAGGGGGGAGGTGAGAAAGAGTAAGAGAGAGAGAGAGAGAAAGAGAGAGAGGGAAAGAAAGAAAGAGAGAGATAGAGAGAAAGAGAGAGGGAGAGAGAGAAACACAGAGAAACAGAAATATATGTATATACATATATATATATATATATATATATATATATATATATATATATATATATATATACACACACACACACACACACACACACACACACACACACACACACACACACACACACACACACACACACACACACACACACACACACACACACACACACACACACACATATATATATATATATATATATATATATATATATATATATATATATATATATATATATATATATATATATATATATATATATATATATATATATATATATATATATATATATATATATATATACATAGAAATAATTACAAGATGGGAAAATAACACTTCCTTCCTTACCTGGAAAAACAATCTGTCCCTTTCCATCTCAAACCCGTTTTTGTGAGTGTTATAGAGAAAAGAAAAGAGAAAGTCTCGAAGAAATGAATATCACAGCTGCTCGCAGTATAATTAAATATCTGGGTGCTTCTGCTGGAGGGAAAAGAGTGAAAGAAGACGAGGTATTGATATATATCGAAAAAAAACCCGGAAGGGGGAGGAATATTAACAATTGTATAAAAGGAAATTACACACTAATAGAAAGACTGACAGAGAGAGAGACAGACACACACACACCTATTTTTCTCTCTCTTTCATGTGTGTATATACATATATATATATATATATATATATATATATATATATATATATATATATATATATATATATATATATATATATATATATACATATATATATATATATATATATATATATATATATATATATATATATATATATATATATATATATATATCTTTCTCTGTCTTGGTCTCTCTCTCTCTCCACTCTCCCTATTCCCCCCTCTTTCTCCTCATCTCTCTCCACTTTCCCCTCTCCCTACTCTCCCATCTCTCTCCTCTTCCTCCTCATCCCTCTATCTACTCTCCTTTATTCCTCCCTCCACTCTCCCGTCTCTCTACTCTCCATTCTCTTCTCACCCTTCTTCCTCTCTCTCCTCTTCCTCCTCACCCTTCTCTCCACTCTCCCTCTCCCTATTCTTCCCTCTCTCTCCTCTTCCTCCTCACCCTTCTCCCCTCTCTCTATTCTCCTATTTCCCTCTCCCTATCTTCCCTCTCTTTATTCTCCTATTCCCCCTATTCTCCCTCTCTTCCACTCTCCCGTCTCCCCATTCTCCCCTCTTTCCCTACTCTCTCCACTCTCCCCTCTCTCCCCTCTTCCTCCCACTTCCCCCTATTCTCCCCTCTCTCCCTACTCTCCCCTCATTCCCCTCTTCCACCTCGCATCATCTCCAGAGCTATTCTCCGCCTGTGAGGACACTGATGAGTCACTCTGTATATATAAGGGACTCTATCCTCCATTAGCAACTACGCATATTGGCCTTAAGTTCTTGATTATATTTGCTCTGTAATTTGTCGTTCTGATTAAAAAAGAAAAAAGAAAAAGAAAAAAAGAAGAAAAAAAATCTGGTTGTTTGTTTATGTGTTTATCCGTTTATTTTCTGTTTGTTTTGTTTTGTTTTTGAATCTAGTTTGTATGATTGTCTTTCTTTTATTTGTTTTATTATCTAATCTTCTTTTCCTATAAATTATGTGTTTCTTAATTTTCTATTTATTTTTCATATAATTTTATTTTTCTTTTATCACATTTTTAACATTTTCTATTTCTTTATTACATCATTTTAACTTTTTTTTTTATCACATCATTTTAAGCATTTTTCCTTTTTTATCATCTTGTTTTAAGGTCTTCCTTTTTTTTCCTCTCCTTTTTTTATTGCTTTAAGATCTTGTCTTTCTTCCTCTTTTTTCTTCCACGATCTGTTTATTTTTATCTTACATCGGGTTTCATTGCACAGCGCCGGTTAAAAGTGATCTTTGAGGCTTCGGTTAAAAGTGATCTTTGAGGCTTCCAGCGAGGCTTCCAAAGGAGTGTGTTTCAGAGCATAGCGAGTTCAATTGGATCCCACATGTTTTCTCAACTTCCCATCTGATGTGTAATGCCTCTTTTTTGC
>NC_091561.1:40959627-40967127 GCF_042767895.1 Penaeus vannamei
TATGTATATCTCTACCTTCGCATATGTCTGCATACGCGTGTGTGTATCTCCGCCATGTGTAAGTGCGCGCATGTATGTATGTATATCTCTACCTTCGCATATGTCTGCATACGTGCGTGTGTGTATCTCCGCCATGTGTAAGTGCGCGCATGTATGTATGTATATCTCTACCTTCGCATATGTCTGCATACGTGTGTGTGTATCCGCAGTGTATACGCAACACGTGTTCATCTGTGGGTGTATTTCCGGCACACAAGCAAGGATCTCTCTCTCTCCTGCCAGAGCTCCCAAGGGCCCTGACTTCCTTACACCCTGGGTCGGCATTTCCACATTTCCACGTGTGTCTCTCCCTCCGCCTCCATATTCTCTCCTTCAAAGGAAAAAAAAAAAAAAAAAAAAAGTCCGGGAATTATTACTGTCCGAGGCAAAGTCACCGCGTCCCTATAAATGGCATTAATCAAAAGTCCTTTGAAGATGATTAAGTCGCGACGCAGAGGGTGAATCTGTGAGGCTAATGGGGTCGGGGAAAAGGAAGGATGGGGGGGGGGGGAGGAGGAAGGAGGAGGGAGTGTAAAGGAGGGATGGGAGGGGGAAGGGGGAGGGAGAGGGAGGGGGGAGGGAGGGAAGGGAGGTGGGGCGATGGGGGAAGGGGGAGAGGAGGAAGGGGTGGAGGAGGAGGGAGTGTAAAGGAAGGATGGAGGGCGGAGGAGGGAGTGTAAAGGAAGGATGGTGGTGGTGGGAAAAGGAAGGATGGGGGGGGGGTAGAGGGAAGGGGGAGGATGAGGAAGTGTAAAGGAAGGATGGGAGGGGAGAGGAAAGGGGGAGGTGGGGGAAAGGAAGGATGGGGGGGGGTAAAGGAAGGATGGGAGGGGGGGAGGGGAGGAAGGGGTGGAGGGTGTTGGTGGAAGGATGGGAGGGAGGTGGTGTGGGGGGGAGGGAGTGTAAAGGAAGGATGGGAGGGGGAGGAAAGGGGGAGGTGGGAGGAGAGGGAGGGGGTGGAGGAGGGAGGTAAAGGAAGGATGGGAGGGGGAGAGGGAGGAAGGGGTGGAGGGTGGTGGTGGAAGGATGGGAGGGGGAGGAGAGGGAAGGGGGGAAGAGGAGGGAGTGTAAAGGAAGGATGGGAGGGGGAGAGGAAAGGGGAGAGGGAGGAAAGGGGTGGAGGAGGAGGGAGTGTAAAGGAAGGATGGAGGGGGAGAGGAAAGGGAGGAAGGGGTGGAGGAGGAGGAGTGTAAAGGAGGGATGGGAGGGGGGAAGGGAGAGGGGGAAGGTGGAGGAGGAGGAGTGGAAGGAAGGATGGGAGGGCGGAGGAGGGAGCAGAAGGAAGGATGGTGGTGGTGGGAAAGGGAAGGATGGGGGGGGGGAGAGGAAGGGGGGGAGGATGAGGGAAGTGTAAAGGAAGGTGACGGGGGAGAGGAAAGGGGGGAGGTGGGGGGAAAAGGAAGGACGGGGGGGGGTAAAAGGAAGGATGGGAGGGGGGAGAGGAGGAAGGGCATGTGGATAGGGTGTTTTGGTGGAAGGATGGGAGGGAGTGCAGTGTGGGGGGAGGGAGTGTAAAGGGGAAGGATGGAGGAGGGGGGAGGAAAGGGGGAGGTGGAGGAGAGGGAAGAGAGGGTGGAGGAGAAGGATGACGGAGGAGGAGAGGAGGAAGGGTGGAGGGCAGGAAGGATGGGAGGGGAGAGGAGAGGGAAGGGGGGGAAGAGGAGGGAGGTAAAGGAAGGACGGAGGGAGAGGCAGGAAGGGAGAGGGAGGAAGGGGTGTAGGAGGAGGAATGTAAAGGAAGGATGGTGGGGGGAGGAAGGGGGAGGAAGGGGTGGAGGGATAAAGGAAGGATGGTGGGGGGGGAGATGGGAGAGGGAAGGGGGAGGAGGAGATGGAGGAGGAGAGGGAGGTGTGGGGGTGAGAGGGAAGGGGGAGGCAGATGAGGGAGTGTAAATGGAAGGACGGAGGGTGGAGAGAGGAAGGGGGAGGTGGAAGGTGTGTGGTGGTGGAAGGATGGGGAGTGGGGAGGGAAGGGGGAGGATGAGGAAGTGTAAAGGAAGGATGGGAGGGGGAGAGGAAAGGGGGAGTGGGGGAGAGGGAAGGGGGGGGTGGAGGAGGGAGTGTAAAGGAAGGATGGGAGGGGGGAGAGGGAGGAAGGGGGTGGGAGGGTGGTGGTGGAAGGATGGTGGGGGGGAGAGAGGAAGGGGGAGGAGAGGGAGGTGGAAGGATGGGAGGAGGGAGAGGAAGGGGGAGGAGGGAAATGGAGGAGGAGAGGGAGGTGGTGTGGGGGGAGGGAAGGGGGAGAGGAGGGAGGTAAAGGAAGGATGGGAGGGGGGAGAGGGAAAGGGGAGGAGGGAGATGGAGGGAGGAGAGGGAAGTGGTGTGGGGGGGGAGGGGGAGGAGGAGATGGAGGAGAGGAGAGGGAGGTGGTGTGGGGGGGGAAAGGGGGAGGAGGGAGATGGAGAAGTGAGGGAGTGATGGGGGAGAGAGCGAAGGGAGGAGGAAGGTGGTGGAGTGGGGAGAGGGAGGGAAGGGGTGATGATAGAAAGGGAAGAAAGGGGGGTGGTGGAGGAGGGGGAGGAAGGGGAGGAAGAGAAGGAAGAGCGAGAAAGTTAGAGGAGAAGAAGAAGAAAAAAAAGGTTAGAAAAAGAACAGGAGGAGGAAAAAGAAATAATGGTGATGATAGTGATAATGGAGATAATGATGATAACGATGATGATGATAATGAAGATCATGATGATGATAAAAGGATGATTATATCAAAGGAATTAATGATGATAACGATGATGATGAGATGAGAGAAGGAAAGTGGGAAGATAAGGACGAGGTCAAAAGAGAGAGGAATAGAGAGAAAGGGAAAAATATAAAGGTAGAAGGGAGAGACAAAGGTGAGAAAGAAAAAAAATAGGGAAAAGGGGGAAAGTAAAATACGAAAAGTCGAGAGAAAGAAAGAAGACGATAGGCTAATAGGCGAGAGGAGGAAGGAGGATAAAAATAGGGAGAGGGGAAGAAGAGGAAGGAATGGAGGAATGCGCAACAAAAATAAGGAGATTGGATAAAGGAAGAGAAACAGGGAGGAACTAGTAACAAGGAAAAGAAAAAATGTAAAGGTAGGGGAGTTGGAGAAAGAAAGAAAAAAGAGGAAGGGGTTAAAGCGAGTAGGAAAAAAGAAGAGATAAAGGTAGGAGAAGGAAGGGAGAAGAAGAAGAAGAAGAAGAAAAAATGAAGGGATCAAGGCAGAAGATCAGAAATAGGAACAAAAGGAGAGAAGAATTAAATCCAAACAAAAAGACGAAAAACAAGAAAAAAAAACAAAAACAAAGAAAAAACTAAAAATAAGAGAGGAAAGACACACAAAAAAAAACAAAGAAAAAAGAGAGAGAGAAAAGAGAGAGAAGACAAAGAGAAAGATGGAAGAAGTGAAGAAGGAGCAGAAGAAAAATAATGAAGGGATCAAGGCAGAAGATCAGAAATAGGAACAAAAGGAGAGAAGAATTAAATCCAAACAAAAAGACGAAAAACAAGAAAAAAGAGAAAAGACAAAAAAAAAAAAAGAGAGAGAGAGAGAAGACGAAGACGAAGAGAAAGAAGGAAGAAGAGAAGAAGGAGAAAATGAAGAAGAACCAGCGTCAAAAAAACAAAAAGAAAAGAAGAGAGAGAGAAAGAGAAGAAAGGAGAGAGAGACGAAGAGATATAAAGAGAGAGAGAAAAGAGAGATAGAAGACGAAGAGAAGAGAGAGAAGAGAGAGAGAAGACGAAGAGAAGAAGAAGAAGAGGAGAAGAAGAAGAGGAGAAGAAGGAGAAGGAGAAGAACCAGCGTCACCGTGTCTCGGGGTGGTAATCCGTCTCTCTCTCTCGTATCTATTTCGCTCTGGGAAGCCTTTGGTTTGGGTCGAATCGGAGGATTAAAGTTTTATGGAAGGAGGGAGGGAGGGAGAGGAAGGGAGGGAGGGAGGGAGGGAGGGAGGGAGGGGAGAGGAAAGGTGGGAGGGAGGGAGGAAGGAGAGGGAGGGAGGGGAGGAAGGAGGGAGGGAGGGAGGGAGGGAGGGAGGGAGAGAGGGAGGGAGGGGAGGGAGGGAGGGAGGGAGGGAGGGAGAGAGAAGGGAGGGAAGGAGGGAGAGGGAGGAGAAGGAGGTTGGAGAGGGAGGGAGGGTGGGTGGAGGAGGGTAGGGAGGGAGAGGAAGAGGAAGGGGAGAGGAAAAGGAAGGAGAGGAGGGGAAGGAGGGAGAAAAGGGAGGGAGGAGAGGGAGGGAGGGAAGGGAGAGGGGAAAGGGGGAGAGGAGTGATGGGAGGGAGAGGAGGGAAGGAGGAGAGAAGGGGCAGAGAGGAGAGAGAGGGGAAAGGGGGAGAGGGAGAGGAAAGGAAGGGAGGGAAGGGAGGGAGGGAGGGGGAGAGGGAGGGGGAGGGAGAGGGAGAGAGGGTGGGAAGGGGAGGAGGAGGGAGAGAGAAAGGGAGAGCTCAGGTGTGCGTGTGTGTGTGTGAGAGAGACAGACAGACAGTGAGAGTGACTTCTTCCTTAACGATGCTCTCAGTACATAAAACACACACACACACACACACGCACACACACACACACACACACACACACACACACACACACACGCGCATACACACACGCGCACATGCGCACGCACACGCACACCCACACACACACCCACACCCACACCCACACACACACCCACACCCACGCGCACACACACACACACACGCACACACACACACACACACACACACACACACACACACACACACACACACACACACACACACACACACACACACACACACACACACACACCCACACACACACACACGCACACTTTCCTTATATCTCCTCGTAAGGTACATAAATCTCCCTACTTCCACCCTGCCATAACCCTCCCCCCCATCACTCACCCCCACCCCACCACCAGTCACTCTACCTACCCGTCCTCCCCCTCCTCCCTTCCCCCTCCCTCTCTCCTCTCTCCTTCTTCCCTCCCTCTCTTCCTCTCCTCCTTTCTCCGCCTTCATCCCCTTCTCTTTCTTCTCCTGTTTTCCCTGCTCGCCAAATTCTTCTTCCATATCTTTCTTCCCTTCTTCTCATTCTTTCTTCTTTTCTTCTTCTTTTCTTTTCTCTTCTTCGTCCCTTTCTCTTTCCCTTTCTCTTTGTCTCTTTCTATTTCATTAGTTCTTTACTATTTCCCCTCTTCCTGCCTTGCTTTTCCTTTCTATTCCTTCCTTCTTTCCTTCACTTCCTCCCTTTCTCTTTCTGTTCTCCCTTTCTTTCTGTTTATCCTCTGTCTCTCTTTGACACACCTTACACTCTCCCTTTTTGTTTCCCCCTCTTTCTCTTCCTTCCCTCCTTTCCTCTCTTTCTTTTCTTTCCCTCCACCCTCTCCTTTTCTTTCTCCTCTCCCTCCTCTTTCTATTTCCCCCTCTTTCTTTCCACTCCCCCTTCCTCTCTCTTCCTCCCCCTCTTTCTTTTCCTCTCCCTCTCCACCCATCTCTCCTTTTCTTTCTCCTCTTCCTTCTTCTCTCTCTTTTCTCCCCTCTTTCTTTCCAACTCCCCCTTCCCTCTCTTTCTCTCCTCTTCTTTTCCTTCCCCTCTCACCCCCTCTTCCCTTTTCTTTTCCTTCCTCTCCCATCCTCTCTATTTTCCCCCTCTTTCTTTCCACTCCCCCTCCCTCTCTTCTCCTCCTCTTCTTTCCCCGTCCCCCTTTCCTCTCTTCCTCCCCTCTTTCTTTTCCTTCCCTCCATCCTCTCTATTTTCCCCCCTCTTCCTATCCCCTCTCTCCCCTATTTCTCCCCGTCCCCTCTCCTCCCCTCTCCTCCCCTCCGACAGGTGTGAGGGGAAAGGTGGTCGTCTTGTAATATCGCTCCCTATCCATCATACGTTAAACTCACGTACTATTAATCTACGGCAGAAGGAAGGGCCGTATTCGTATCACCTGTCGACGTCCTACAGCTTCCTTCGGTCGTCTATTTTGTTTTTGTGTTTTTTCCTTTTTTTTCGTTTTCTTTATTTTCGTTTTCTTTTGGTTTTGTGTTCGTGTGTGTGTTTTTTTCTTTAGGGGTGGCTTGTGTATTTTTTTTTTTTTTGTATGGATTTTTCTCTTTTTTTGTTTTTTTGTTTTGTGGGTCGGGTGAAATGTCAAGGAAAAGTATAGTTGTATAACGCTATGCATAAACGCACACACATATGTATATGTAAATATGTGTGTGTGCATATATATATACACTCATACACGCACACACACACACATATGTATATGTAAATGTGTGTGCGTGCATATATATATACACATATATACACTCATACACGCACACACACACACAAACACACACACACACACACACACACACACACACACAACACACACACATACACACATACACACACACACACACACACACATACATACACACACACACACACACACAACACCCACACACACACACACACACACAACACACACACAACACCCCCCCCCACACACACACACACAAAACCGCACACACACACACACATACATACACCAAACCCTATGAATCATTCACATTCAATAAGTAGCTCTTTCTGCCCCATAATAAATTCACAGAATATAAATGTCATAAATCTGTGATGGATTACTGCACGCTTTATGAAGGCAAGTCCGAAGCAACTCCGAGATTTAATCCAAGAAATCGCCCTTTGATATAAAACTTGGCGGGTCCGGTCTTGCCAAGCGCTTGCAGGGTTATGCATATTCTAGGCTTTTCATTATTTTCTCGTAAAGTCGAAAGGCATACTACTTTCTTATGTATAATCGTATTAAGGTATTGTTTTATATATTTTTTATTTTTTTTATGTTTTTTATTTTTTTTATTTTTCTTAATTTTTATTTATTTATCTTTTTTATATATATATTTTTTACTCATTAATGGTACTGGCCATAATGATGATATGAACTGTTATAATGATGAATATAATTATAACAACAATTGTAATGATACTATGATGATGATAATGATAATGGTAGTAATACTATTATTAATACTACTACTGCTACTATTATTATCCCTACTTCTACTACCATTATGGTGATGAAATGAAAATGATGATTGTGATTACAATAAATTTGATAATAGCGATAATGATAACGGAAATGATAAGACTAATAATAAGAAAATCATTCAAATAATGATGGCAAAAATGGTGATGATAATAATGATGATAATGATAATAATGATGATGATAGTGATAATGACAGTAAAGAGAACAATGATAATAGCAATAATGGTAATGATGATGATTGTTTTCATGATTTTTTTTTCTCTCTCTCTTTTATCTCTCTCTCTCTCTATTTCTCTCTCTCTCTCTCTCTGTCTCTCTCTCTCTCTCTCTCTCTCTCTCTCTTTCTCTCTTTCTCTCTCCCTCTCCTCTCCCCTCCTCTCCCCTCCCCTATTCATACCACACACTCATACCTCCCTATATTCATTCCAGGATCTTCACTCTCTACACTTCCTTCTCTCTTCCCCCCCCTCTCTCCCCTCCCCCAC
>NC_091561.1:40982223-40989723 GCF_042767895.1 Penaeus vannamei
CTCACTTTCTATCTTACTCCCTCTGCTCACTCCCTCTTTTCTCTAACTCCTCCCCTCCCCCTCTCTCTCTATCTATCTATATATCTCCCACTCTCTCTGTGAATCCCTCCCTCCCTCCCTCCCTCTCTCTCTCGCTCTCTCTCTCACTCTCTCTCTCTCTCTCTCTCTCCTTCTCTCTATCTCTTTCTTTCTCTCTTTATCTATCCCCCCCTCTCTCTTTCTCTCTCTATCTATCCCCCTTCTCTCCGTAACTCCCTCCATCATCGCCTTTTTTCCTTCTCATCTTTTAATCCTTCTTCATTCCCTTGTGACCTTCCAACAAAATACCGAGCGTGGTTGCAGTAACTGGGGATTGGGAGATGGAGTGGGTGGAGGAGGAGGAGGAAGAGGAGGAGGAGGAGGAGGAGGAGGATTGGGGTGGAGGAAGAGGAGGAGGTGGAGGAGGGAGGGAAGAGGAGGAGGGGGAAGAAGAGGAGGAGGAGGATTGGGGTGGAGGAAGAGGAGGAGGTGGAGGGGGAGGAGGATTGGGGGTGGAGGGAAAGAGGAGGAGGTGGAGGGGGAGGGAGGATTGGGGTGGAGGAAGAGGAGGAGGTGGAGGAGGAGGAGGACTCTTGGAGGAGGATTGGGGTGTAGGAGGACGAGGAGGAGTAGGAAGAGGAGGGTGATTGGGCGGAGGAGGAGGAAGGGGAGGAGGAAGAAGGAGGGTGATTGAGCGAGGAGAAGGAAATGAAAAGGAAGAAGAAGAAGAAGAAAGATATGGAGGAGGAGAGGAAGAGTAGGAAGAGGAGGAGGAGGAGGAGGTGGTTAGATGTTGCGATAAGTATAGGAGGAGGGAGGAGGAGGGAGAGGGAGGAGGAAGAGGTAGAAAGAGGAGGAAGAAGGAGGAGGAGGAGAAGAAGGTAGAGGAGAGGGGGGCAGGGAGAAAGGGAAAGAGAGGGAGAAAGAGGGAGAACGAGGTAAAGGACAAAGATGAGGAGGAGGAAGAAGGAGGAAGAGAAGGAAGGGGTAGAGAAGGAAGGAGGAGGAGAACGAGAAGGAAGAAGAGGCGGAGAAGAGAAAAGAGGCCAAGGAGAAGGATGAAGAAGACAAGTTAAAATAAGAACAAGAACAGGAAGAAAGAATAGGGATTAAGAACGAACGAGGAGACACGAAGCAGATAGATTGGGAAACGAAAACAGGAGGAGAAGCGAGAACGGAGAATTGGAGGGTAGGTGGTAGGTGGGTGGATGGGTGGGGGTGGGGGTTGGGGGGGGAGGTGTTGGAAGCCGGGAATTCACTTAAGCGGAGTCCGGATAAAGGGAGAATCTCATCAATAACCGGAATTCGGGGATCCACGGCAACCATTCACGGATCAACGCGGATTATATTCTCTTAATCGGATATTTACAGTTATTTGGTTTCGTACGCTTCCACGGGCCCGTGGGGTGGGGGTGGGGTGGGGGTGAGGGGTGGGGGTGGGGTGGGGGTGTGGGGGGTTGTTCATGCCTTTCGGGCCGCCTGATCTGCATCGGTCGGACGAGAGGGGGGAAGGGAGGCCGATAAAGAGGAGGAAGAGAGAGAGAGAGAGAGAGAGAGAGAGAGAGGGAGAGGGAGGAGGGAGAGGGAGAGGAGAGAGGGAGAGAGGGAGGAGGGAAGAAGGAGAGAGGGAGAGGGAGAGGGAGAGGGAGAGGGAGAGGAGAGGGACAGGGAGGGAGGGAGAGGGATGGGAAGGAGGGACAGTAGGGAGGAAAGGGAGGAAGGTAGGGAGTGAGGCTGGAAAGAGAGATGAAGGTAGGAGCTGGAAAGGAGAGATGAAGAGAGAGAGGAGGAAAGGAGAGAGAGGAGAGAGAGAGAGAGAGAGAGAGAGAGAGAGAGAGAGAGAGAGAGAGAGAGAGAGAGAGAGAGAGAGAGAGAGAGAGAGAGATTAATTAACGCAAATGAACACAACACAAAACTGACATAAACTAAGGGTCATTCGAGAGAGAAAATCAAGCCCAGTTGTCTTTATTAATCTACTAATTTATCTTTAGGAATATTGACTTGAGATGTTATAGATAGACGTAGATATGGTATTGTATTTTTAAGATAATGATTACGAGAGAAAGACATCTTCGACTTCCGATATAAACTCCATTTTGCATTTACTTGTTATTGTTTTTTTATCATAATATAAAGTCCTTTTGCTTTTGCTTATGTGCATGTATATATATATATATATATATATATATATATATATATATATATGCTTTTTGCTTATGTGCATATATATATATATATATATATATATATATATATATATATATATATATATAAATATATATATATATATATATATATTTATTTTATTTTATTTTATTTTTTTTAATCATATCTCAGTGTTGTACAGAACTTTATCATTTAAACAAAGAATGACAAATAACAATAACATTTATTTGTCACTGATTTTTTTATCATAATATAAACTCGTTTTGTTTTTGTTTATATATATATTTGTATCATAATATATCAGTGTTCTAGAGAACTTTGTCCTTTAAAGTAAGAACGACAAATAACAATAATAACAATAACCCCTTTTTGCACTCATTCGTTTTTTTAAATCATAAAACATCAGTGTTTTAGAGAATTTCATCGTTTAAAATAAGAACGACAAATAAGAAAAATAAGAACCTTTTTCTCACCCCCCCCCAGGAAGCACCGACGGAACGACACGCACCCTCCCTTCCTCGGCCAAAGGCTCCGTGTCCGGGTCCGAAGCCGAGACCACAGAGGAGGAGACGGAAACGGACACGGACAGCGACATCTTTGGCCCGCCTGAAATCCGGTCGCCACTCCAGACGCGGCCCAAGTTCAAGCGGTACAACATCAACGACTTCAACTTCATCAAGGTGCTCGGCAAGGGGAGTTACGGCAAGGTGAGTTGGGGGGAGGAATGTGGGGGGGGGGGGAGGTGGTGAGGGGGGTGGCGTGGGGGGATGTGTGGGTGAGAGGGGGAGGGGGAGGTGGAGGTGATAGGGTGGGGGGAGTGAGGTGAGGGTTCAAGCGGTACAACATCAACTGACTTCAACTTCGTCAAGAGTGCTCGGCAAGGGGAGTTACGGCAAGGTGAGTTGGGGGGGGAGGGGGGGGGGGGGGGAGGTGGTGAGGGGGGTAGCGTGGGGGGATGTGTGGGTGAGGAGGGGGAGGGGAGGTGATAGGGTGGGGGGAGGAGGCGTGAGGGGTTCAAGTGCGGTACCAACATCAACGACTTCAACTTCATCAAAGGTGCTCGGCAAGGCGAGTTACGGCCAACAGGTGAGTTGGGGGGTGGGAGGTGGGGGGAGGGGGTGAATAGGAGAGGGGGAGGGAGGGAGAAGGAATTGAATAGAGAGAGGGAGAATTTGCAGGGGGTGAGGGGGATGGGGGGAGGGATGTGATGTGTGGGGTGCACAGGTGGGGGATGGGGGTGTGGGTGTTGGGAGGGTGGGGAGGAGGGTGTTGGCTGTTGGGGGTGTTTGGGGGTGGGGGAGGGGGATGTGGGGGTGAGGGGAGAAAGGGAGAGAGGGAGGTGATAGGGTGGGGGAGAGGAGGCAGAGGGTTCAAGCGGTACAACATCAACGACTTCAACTTCATCAAGGTGCTCGGCAAAGGGGAGTTACGGCAAGGTGAGTTGGGGGGAGGGGGGGGTGGGGAGGTGATCAGGGTGGGGGGTGTTGGGGGTGTTGGCGGGGGAGAGTAGGAAGAGGGAGTGAGGGGTGAGAGTGAGTGAGGAGGAGAGAGGGAGGTGATGGGGTGGGGAGTGAGGTAGTAGGAGGTGTTAGCGTGGGAGGGGGATGGGGAGTGAGTGAGAGGATGGAGAGGGAGACGATGGGGTGGGGGAGAGAGAAGGGAGGGAGGGGAGGCACAGGAGACAGAGGTGAGGAAGAGAAGGGGGGGGGAGGGGAATAAACCTATCGTTTTAAGTAATGAATAATTAGCTCGTTGGCGATAAGGCTTAATGGGGGAGAATTGGGGAGATAAAAAGGACGAATCGCTTCGTTGATTTGGGTAGATGTTCGGTTATCAAACTAGCTGCAGTAGACAGATAAAGGTGGGGAGAGAGACAAGCACAGAGAGAAAATTTGTCACACGCTTATACCTGATGTACATCAATAAACACACACACACAAATGCACACAGCCACACAGACACACACGTACATATATATATACATACATATATACATACATACGCATACACACACACACACACACACACACACACACACACACACACACACACACACACACACACACACACACACACACACACATACACACACACACACACACGCACACACATATATATTGGTTATATATATATATATATATATATATATATATATATATATATATATATATATATATATATATATATATATATATATATATATAGAGAGAGAGAGAGAGAGAGAGAGAGAGAGAGAGCCAGACAGAGAGAGAGAGAGAGAGAGAGAGAGAGAGAGAGAGAGAGAGAGAGAGAGAAAGATACATACACACACATACACACACACACACACACACACGCACACATCCAATTATACAGACTCGTTGTGTGTATACCCTCATATATACAATAATTTAGCGTGGTAAATATCATTTCCATTTCTCTCTGCACTTTCCATTATATAATGACAAGCTTCCTAACACAATTACGGAACATAAACATTTAACAAGGTCGACACACAATATAAACTTTTTTTTTTACTTTTTTTTATCATTATTTTTTTAAGGACATTCTCTGTTATGCAATCCATTTGTGTAGTTGTTTTGTTTGTTACAAATGATATGTTGGTTGTTTTTCTTTATGATTTTTTAAAAATATGTTGTTGAAGAGAATATTACATGAAAGATATTAATGATAAACACATTAGGTAGACAGATTAGTAAATAAATAGATACTATAATAAAGTAATCAAATTTACTGATTATACGTAAATATCTAAGATTTAAGAATGTGCAAAATCTGAACAAACTAGCTAACGAGAAACTGCTCTGCTTATGAAGTAGTTCATGTGCTCTAAATGAGGTTTGAACAACTGCTACAATTGCAAATCATTTATATGCAGCATGGAGATTGGCACCCGGGTTATTGCAAGCTGTTGCATAAGCACTTTTGTTTTCCTTGCAATGAAGAGCGTGGGATGGGAGGTAGAATTAGGAATAGAGGGGGAGGGGAGGGGAGGAGGGGGAAGAGGAGGTGGGGAGGAAAGAGGGAGAGAAGTGGTGAGGGAATGAAGGGGGAGGGGGAAGCAGGGAGGGGAGGGGGGATGGGGGAAGAGGGGGGAAGGAAAGAGGGAGAGAAGTGGTGAAGGGGAATGAAGGGGGGAGGGGGGTGGAAAGAGGGGGAAAGAAGGGGGAGGAGGAGAAAGAGGGAGAGAAGTGGTGAGGGAATGAATGGGGAGGGGGAAGGAGAGGGGGCAGGGAAGAGGAAGAGGGTGAGAGGTGGAATGGGTAGAGAAGGGGTGAATTGAGGAGGGGATAAGGAGAATGAATAGGTGAGAAGGATAGGGAAGAGAAGGAGGAGTAAAAATGAAGAGAGAAGAAGCATGTGTAAGAGATGCAGGGTGGAGAAATAGAAAAGAATGAGGAGAAGAAAAGAAGAGGAAGAAGAGGAGGAATATGAAAGTAAGAAGCACGAAAGAGAGAGAGAGACAGAGAGAAAGGAAGAAAAAACACGAAAGAAGAGAAGGACAACGGAAGAAGAGGAGAACACCGAGAGAAGAAAGAAAGAATATGAAAGGGGAATGAAAACAAAACACAAAAAATGCGAAGGAGCAAAAGAGAAAAGAAAAAAGAAGAAGGAGAGAAAAGAAAAACAAAACAAAACAAAACAAAAACAAAAACAGCAAGAATAACAGCAAAAGAACAGAGCGAGAGGAGACCGCACAGGGAGGAGAGAAAATGCGAAGAAGGGAAAGAAGAGAAGAGAGATAAAAGAAGGAGAGAAAGAGGGAATTAAAAAAAAAAAAAATGCGAAGAAGGAGCAAAAGAGAAAAGAAAAAAGAAGAAGGAGAGAAAAGAAAAAAACAAAACAAAACAAAAGCAGCAAGAATAACAGCAAAAGAACAGAGCGAGAGGAAGGAGACCGCACAGGAGAGAAAAAAATGCGAAGAAGGGAAATAGAGAAGAGAAAAAAGAAGAAGAGAGAAAAGAAAAGAAAGAAAGAAAGAAAAAAAAACAGCAAGAATAACAGCGAAAGAACAGAGCGAGAGGAGACCGCACGGGAGGGAGAAAAATGCGAAGAAGGGAAAGAGAAGAGAAAAAGAAGAAGGAGAGAAAGGGGAATGAAAACAAATGCGAAGGAGCGAAAGAGAAAAGAAAAAAAAAGAAGAAGAGAAAAGAAAAAACAAAACAAAACAAAACAAAAAACAAAAAAAACAATAAAACAGCAAGAATAACAGTCAAAGACCAGAGCGAGAGGAGGCCGCACGGGGGGAGAAAAATGCGAAGAAGGGAAAGAGAAGAGAAAAAAGAAGAAGAGAAAGAGGGAAATGAAAAAAAGATGCAGAGAAGGAGCGAAATGAGAGAGAGAGAAAAGAGAAAAGAAAAAGAAGAAGGAGAGAGAAGGAGAAAAAAAGAAGAGAAGAGAAGAGAGAAAAAGAAGAAGGAGAGAAAAAGAAGGAAAAAAGAAAAAAAACAAAAAAAACAGCAAGAATAACAGCGCAAGAACAGAGCGAGAGCAGACCGCACGGAAGGGAGAAAAATGCGAAGAAAGGAAAGAGAAGAAAAAAAAGAAGAAGGAGAGAAAGGAGGAATAAAAAAAATGTGAAGGAGCTGAAAATGAGAAGAGAAAAAAGAGAAAAGAAAAAAAGAAGAAGGAGAGAAAAGAAAAAAAAAAATAACAAAAAAACAGCAAGAATAACAGCGCAAGAACAGAGCGAGAGGAGACCGCACGGGAGGGAGAAAAATGCGAAGAAGGGAAAGAGAAGAGAAAAAAGAAGAAGAGAAAGGGGAATGAAAAAAAAATTGCGAAGGAGCGAAATGAGAAGAGAAAAAAGAGAAAAGAAAAAGAGAAAGAAGGAGAGAAAAAAAAAGAAAGAGAGAAGAGAAGAGAAAAAAGAAGAAGGAGAGAAAAGAAAAACAAAACAAAACAAAAAAACAGCAAGAATAACAGCCAAAGAACAGAGCGAGAGGAGACCGCACGGGGGGAGAAAAATGCGAAGAAGGGAAAGAGAAGAGAAAAAAGAAGAAGGAGAGAAAGAGGAATTAAAAAAAAAAAGATGCGAAGGAGCGAAAGAGAAAAGAAAAAAGAAGAAGGAGTGAAAAGAAAAAGAAAACAACAACAACAACAACAACAAAAAAAAAACAGCAAG
Organism: Penaeus vannamei; assembly: GCF_042767895.1. Classification (NCBI taxonomy): domain Eukaryota; kingdom Metazoa; phylum Arthropoda; class Malacostraca; order Decapoda; family Penaeidae; genus Penaeus; species Penaeus vannamei. Next base: position 40,989,533 of record NC_091561.1, read on the forward strand.
AATAACAGCGCAAGAACAGAGCGAGAGGAGACCGCACGGGAGGGAAGGTGATCCCCGGTTCTGTTTCGCTGCGAGACAAAGAAACGGATCTCAAAACGGCTGCCTCTCCGTTCCTTTCTGTTTCGTGTCACTCCATGCGTTAAGGTCTTTCTGCAGGCGGAAAATTGGGTAATTTTCCGCCGGGTATCCTG
>NC_091561.1:40994723-41002223 GCF_042767895.1 Penaeus vannamei
GAGAGAAGGAAGGAGGGAGGGGGGGGTGAGGAGGCGGGAGAAAGGAAGAGAGGGAAGAAGGGGTCAGGGGGAGTAGGAGGTGTAAGGAGTGGGAGATAGGGGGTAGGGGGTGAGAAGAGTAGAGGGAGAGAGAGATAGAGGGTAGGGGTGAGGGGCGGGATAAGGGAGGAGGAAGAGGGGGTCAGGGGAGTAGGTAGGGAGTGGGATAGGGGGTAGGGGGGGTGAGAAGAAAGAGATAGGGGAGAGGGGAGGGGGAGGGGGTGAGGGGCGGCGGGGAATCAGGGGAGTTGGGGTAAGGGGAGTGGGATAGGGGGTAGTGAAAAGGGGAGTGAGAAGAGAGAGGGGAGGGGAGGGAGGAGGGGGTGAGGGGCGCGAGAGGGAGGGGGAAGAGGGGGTCAGGGGAGTAGGGGGTAGGGGAGTGTGGGATAGGGGGGTAGGGGGTGAGAAGAGAGAGGGGAGGGGAGGGGGAGGGGGCTGAGGGGGCCCGGGAGAAAGGAAGGGGGAAGAGAGGGGTCAGGGGGGAGTAGGGGTAGGGAGTGGGATAGGAAATTGAGGGGTGGGAAGAAGAGAGAGAGGGAGGGAGGAGAGGGTGTAGGGAGTGGGATAGGGAGGTGAGAAGAAGAGAGAGGAGAGAGGGAGAGAGAGAGAGGGAGAGAGTAGGGAAAGGGGAGTGAGAGAGTAGGGAGAGTGAGGGGAAAGGAGGGCAGAAAAAGGTAGAGAGGAGGGGATAAAGTGGGATAGAAGCAGGGATAGGAGAAGGAGGGGAGGAAGGAGAAAGGAACACGAAGACACCAAAAAAAGAAAAGAAGAAACATAACCAGAGAAGGTAAAGGAAGGAAGAGAGGGAAAGGTGTAAAAGCAGGAAGGGGCATAGAGGTACGGGAGGGGAGGCAGAGGGGAGGAGGTGGAGGGAAGACCCAACTAGGAGGAAGGAGAGAGGAAAGGGTTAAAAGAAAGAGGAAGGAGGCGAGGGGAAGGAAGCAATTATATCCCCAAAGGAGAGGCTCTCACAGCTGACCATTTAGGCGCCATGACACCTTATCAGCCCTATCGCCCTGTTGACCTTGGAATAAGCTCCATTTACGAATTCCAACTTGATAAGTAACTTAAACTTAAAAGAGAGAGAGAGAAAAAAAAAGAAAAAAATTCACTTGGGATAATTTATTTGTGGGTTATTTTTTATCTATTTTTTTAGAGAAAAAAAGTAACTTAGAGTTAAACTTAAAAAAAAGAGAGAGAAAAAGAAATTTAAAAAAAGAAAAGAGAGAGAGAAAAAATAATGAAAAAAGAATCATTTGGGATAATTTATTTGTGGGTTATTTTTTGTATTCGTGTTTTACAAAGATTCTTATTCTTTACTTTTTTTCCATTCTTGTTTATTTATTTGTTTGTTTATTTGACAAGGTGTGTTGATCTGGTATGATAAGAGTCGATTGATATTTATTTTTTATTATTGATTTTGTTTTCATTATCACTGTTATTGCTATCATTATCATTATTGTCATTGCTTTTATCATCATTGTCTTTTTATTATCATTATCATCATTGTTATTATCATTGTTATTATCATTATTATCATTGTCTTTTTTTATTATCACTGTTATGATCATTATCATTGTTATTGCCATTTACAACTACCATCATCATTATCATTATCGTCATCATTATTACTATTATCATTATCATTATTATGATCATTACCAGTATTGTTGTTCATTGTTATAGTTATTGGTATTATCATTATTGTTTTTACATCCTCACCACCATTAACATCATCACCATCTCCAACATCACAATCACCACCACCACAATCACCACCATTTTTTCCTCATCACTCTCCCACTCTACCTCCTCACCACCTTATCTCGTCCCCCACCTCCTCACCACCTTATCTCGTCCTCCACCTCCTCACCACTTTATCTCGTCCTCCACCTCCTCACCACTTTATCTCGTCCTCCACCTCCTCACCACTTTATCTCGTCCTCCACCTCCTCACCACTTTATCTCGTCCTCCACCTCCTCACCACCTTATCTCGTCCTCCTGCTCCTCCTCCAGGTCATGCTAGCGCAGCAGAAGGACACCGAGAACTACTTCGCCGTCAAGTGCCTGAAGAAGGACGTGGTCCTCGAGGACAACGACGTGGAATGCACCCTGATCGAGCGGAAGGTGCTGAGCCTCGGAACCAAGCATCCCTATCTGTGTCATCTCTTCTGCACTTTCCAGACTCCGGTGAGATGACTTTTCATTTCTTCTTTTCGTTTTTGTTTATTCTATTTATTTATCTTTTTTTCTTTTGTCGTGTTTTATTTCTTTGTGGTAGAGTGTATCTTTTGTATTTTTTGTGTGTTGATGGAGAGGTGGCGGCGTTGAGGTAAGAATGGTTAACAGTTAAGAATAAAAAATAGATAAATAAATAATGATAATAGAGAGAGAGAATAAAAGAAAATAGGAAAAAACATATACATATATACGTATATATTTATTCACACGCACACACACACATACACACACAGACACACACACACACACACACAGACATATATATACTGTATACATACGTACACACACACACACACACACACATACACACACACACACACACACACACACACACACACACACACACACACACACACACACACACACACACACACACACACACATATATATATATATATATATATATATATATATATATATATATATATATATATATATATATATATATATATATATATATATATATATGAGGAGTAATGATTCCCTTCACATTATCCAGTCTCGTAACTATTTTACTAGATTATGATTATTATGATCATTTATGTTATTATTGGAAATAGTAAAGTTCTGATGATAAAAAAGAAAGAAGAAAGAAGACGTCTTCAAGAGTGGAAGGAATGACACAGTCTTTGAAATGTGTGTCTTTGTGTCCTCGTTTGTGTGTGTTGATGGCGGTGTTGAGGTAAGAATTGCTAACAGGAAAAAAGAAGAAGAAAAAAAAAATAAAGAAAAGAAGGAAGGAAAAAGAAAAGAAAAGGAAAGAAAAGGGATAAATTATATACATGTGCACACACACACACACACACATACATACATACATACATACATACATACATATATATATATATATATATATATATATATATATATATATATATATATATATATATATATATATATATATGTATATATACACGCACATACACATGTATATGTATGTATATATATATATATATATATATATATATATATATATATATATATATATATATATATATATATATATATATATATGTGTGTGTGTGTGTGTGTGTGTGTGTGTGTGTGTGTGTGTGTGTGTGTGTGTGTGTGTGTGTGTGTGTGTGTGTGTGTATTCGTGCGTGTGTGTGTGTGTGTGTGTATTCGTGCGTGTGTGTGTGTGTGTATGTGTGTATGTGCGTGTATATATACATATGGCACAGTCTTTGAACTACGTAAAATGTCTTTTGCAATTTCTTCCGAAAGTAGGTTACTTTTTATCCGTTTATTTCTATTAGAGAGAGATAAGACATGAGATTTTCCACACTTTACGTATTTCATGATGATGGAGAGTCGGCGAGATGGACATGGAAGATGCGTAGAAGGAGACAGAAGAAGAGAGGAAGGAGAAAGGGGTAAAGGGATTGGCTCAGGGTCCTGTCGTGTGTTATCTCTTTTGCTCATTCCTGGTTCTCGTGTTTTCTTTCTTTCTCTCCCTTTCTCTGTCTGTCTGTCTGTTTGTTTGTCTGTCTGTCTGTCTGTCTGTCTGTCTGTCTGTCTGTCTGTCTGTCTGTCTGTCTGTCTGTCTCTCTCTCTCTCTCTCTCTCTCTCTCTCTCTCCCTCTCTCCCTCTCTCCCTCTCTCCCTCTCTCCCTCCCTCCCTCTCCCCCCCCCTCTCTCTCCTTCCCTCCCTCCCTCTCTCTATATACATACATGTGTGTGCATGTGTATCCCTCCTCTCTCTCTCTCTCTGTCTCTCCTCTTTACTTTTATTTGTGTTGATGCAAGGACGGAGGGAGAGACACGGTTGAAAAGGAGGCAAAATTAGGAAAGGGAGGGGAGAGGTAGACAAGGTTGAGCAGGAAGTGAAGCAAGGAGTGAGGGGAGAGATAAAGAGATTTGCTCAGCCTCTGCAGCGAGCATCCTTACTGGTGTGTCATCTTTGACTGAGGAAGGAAGGGGAGAGCTAAAGCGATTAGATTTTTTTTTATTCCTTGCAAATACGAGATTATTTGGGATATATATATTTTTTATTATTATTATTTTTTTCAAAAAATTCTGAAAGGGATGTTTTTTTATTATTGTTCTGATGAGGTGTGAGGTGAAATAGGTTCTTCATAAAGAATATAGAAGGTTCTTTCATATTTTTTTTGCTAAAAAGTGAAGAAAAATCCTCGATTACGGAGAAAGTGCTTAATCATCGATTAAAAAAAAATATACGATGTGTAAATTAATGAGGCCGATATCCCCAAGCTTCAGAAAACCTATACCTTCATATCCCCCTTCCACGATCTTTCTTTTTTTCCCCTTCTTTCTCCTCCTTTTTTTATCAAATCCTCCAATCCAGTACCGCCAAATGACCCCATCTTTTGAGTCCTTAATGGCCGGGCAAGAGGAGGGGAGATCGAGCCCTTCAATTCGAGCTTAAATCATAAGAACGGAACTCGCGAAGGCTTAATGAGCCGACTGATTCATCAAGATCATCCTCCCACTTCGCTTAATTAGGTTTTGGGAAAGTCTAAGAGAGCAGATGGTATGGTATGTTCGACGGCCATTGTCCCGGAGGAAGGGGGTCGGGGGGGTGTCGGGTGTGTCCTTGTGGGCGTCCGTGGGCGTGTTTTGGGGGGTGGGGGGTGGGTGGGGTGGGGTGGGAGGGGGGAAGGGGGGAGGAGGAGGGGTTGGGGTTGGGGTGGGGGGTGGAGGAAGGCGGGAGAGAGGGGCAGGAGGGGGTTGTTTTGGGGTGGGGTGGGGGTAAGGGAGGGGTTGGGGTGGGATGGGTTGGGGTGGGGGAGTAAGGAGGGTAGAGGAGAAGGGGGATAAGGAGGGTGTTTTGGGGTGGGGGGGGGGAGTAAGGGAGGGTAGAGGGAGGGAGGGGGGATAAGGGAGGGGGGGTGTTTTGGGGTTGGGGATAAGGGGGAGGGTGGGTGGAGGGCGGGAGAGAGGGGTTGGGGTTGGGGGTAAGGAGGGGTGGAGGGTAGGGGTGTGTTTTTTTTTTGGGGGGGGGCAAGGGGATGGGTGGAGGGCGTGAGGGGCGTGTTTTGAGGTTTGGTTGTTTGGGTGGGGGATAAAGAGGGGGGGAGGGGAGAGAGAGAGAGAGAGAGAGAGAGAGAGAGAGAGAGAGAGAGAGAGAGAGAGAGAGAGAGAGAGAGAGAATCAAAGAAAGAGAGGGAAAGTTAAATAGAAGAGAATACAGAAACAGAACAGGACAAGATAGAATAGAACTAACGCGAGAAAGAGGGGTATAGCACACCCCCCGCCCTCAGTTACCACCCCCTCCCTCTCTTTTTCCTCTTTTTCCTTCCCCTCCTCCTCCTTTTCTTCCTCCTCTTTCTTTTCTTTCTTCTTTTCCTCACCCTCTCACCCTCCTCCTCATCTCCCTACTTCTCTTCCTCCTTCTCCTCCTCTTCATCCCCTTCCTCTTCATCCCCTTCCTCTTCCTCCTCACCCTCTTCCCCCTCCAACTCCTCCCCCTCCTCCTCCTTTTCCTCCCCTTCCCCTTCCCCCTCCCTCCTCCTCCTCCTCACCCTTCCTCCCTCCTCTATTTCCTCCTCTTACCCCTCCTCCCTCCTCCACCTCCACCTCCTTCTCCTCCTCTATTTTCCTTCCCCTCCCCCCCTTCCTCTCCTTCCCTTCCCCTCCTCTATTTCCTCTTCCCCTCCCTTCCCCCCCTCCACCTCCCTCCCCCTCTCCCCCTCCTCTATTTCCTCCTCCACCTCCACCACCACCTCCTCCTCCCCCTTCCCCCTTCCCTTCCCTCCTCCTCTATTTCCTCCTCCTACCCCTCCTCCTCCTCCACCCCCCTCCTTCCTCCCCCTCCTCCTCCTCCTCCTCCACCTCCTCCTTCACCTCCACCTCCACCTCCTCCTCCTTTTCCTCCCTTCCCCCCCTCACCCTCTCCTCCACCTCCTCCTCTTGTCCCCCTCCCCTTCCCCCTCCTCCTCCTCCACCTCCACCTCCCTCCTCCTCCTTCACCTCCACTACCTCTTCCCCTCCCCTTCCCCTCCCTTCCCCCTTCCTCTTCCTCCCTTCCCCTTTCCTCTTCCCCCTCCTCTATTTCCTCCTCCTCCTCCTCCTCCCTCCACCTCCACCTCCTCCTCTTCCACCTCACCTTCCCCTTCCCCCTTCCTCTTCCCTCCTCCTCTATTTCCTCCTCCACCTCCTCCTCCTATCCCTCCTCCTCCTCCACCTCCTCCTCCTGTCGACACTCAAGCGCGAGGATCCGAGAGAGAGCGATAACTGGGCTTGTGTTCTGACGTGACTAATGACACATTGTCTCCGCCGAGAACCTGGAACCGTTCCAGTCGGTTCCAGTCGGTTCCAGTCTCGAGGTTCGCCACCAGAGACGGAAGATAGATCAAGGGGGGGGGAAGGGGGAAGGGGAGGTGGGTGTTGGAGGGGTGAGGGGGAAGGGAAGGGGAGGGTAGGAAGGGGAGGTGGGGGAGGAAGAGGGAGGGTGGTAGGGGAGATAAGGAGGAGGGGGAGGTGGGTAGGGGGTAGGGAGGGCGGGGAAAGGAATTGGGGTAGGGGGAAAGGTAGGAAAAGGGAGATACGAAGAAAGAGAAAGGAGAGAAAGAAGGGAGATGGTAAGGTAGAAATTGAAAGAAAGGGAAAGGGGAAGGGAATGGAAGAAAGGAAGGGATTAGAAGGAAGGGAAAGGAGGAGGAAAAAAAGGAAAAGGGTTTAGAAAAAAGGAAGAAAGGCAAAGCAAGAAAGAGGCAAAGGGATTAAAAAAAAATAAGACAAAAGAGAAAGAAGAGAGAGGCGAAGGGAAGAGAAGAAACGAAGAAGAAAGAGGAGGACGGAGGAAGAGGAGGAAGGAGGGAGGAAGAGGGAGGAAAGGAGGGAGGAAGAGGAGGAAGGAGGAAGAGGAGGAAGGAGGAGGAAGAGGGAGGAAAGGGAGGGAGGAAGAGGAGGAAGGAGGAAGAGGAGGAAGGAGTGAAGAGGAGGGAGGAAAGGAGGGCATTGGAACGGCGCCAGTGCAGGCTTTAGTAGTCGTGATGGACTTAAATAGGAAGAGTAATGCAAGATGTCTTGAAGAAGGTCAGAGCCTCCGGGCATGGACTACCCCCTCCCCCAAATCCTCCCCACCTCCTCCCCACCATACCTCCCCACCATACCTCCCCTCCTTCCCCCATACCTCCCCACCCCCTCACCCCCACCTCTTCCCCACCCCTTCCCCCCAAATCCTCCCTCCCCCTCACCCCAAATCCTCCCTTCCCCCCTCCCCCCCAAATCCTCCACACCCCCTTCCCCCCATACCTC
>NC_091561.1:41019723-41024723 GCF_042767895.1 Penaeus vannamei
GATTAGGAAGCCAGCGAAAATAGGCAACTCAGAGGGTGGGGTGGGGGGGAGGGGGGAGGCAAACCCCTTTTCCCGATATTTGGAATAAGGAATTAGGAATAGGGAAAGAAATGACGTAAGATATATGATGTTGATATATCTAATCGGGTCGAGATTTGATTGATGTGGAATATTTATTTAGGGATAATTTGAAAGTTTAATTGAGATTTGGAAAATAAAATGTGATGATAAATAAGAGAATGATGGGAGAAGATAAGAGATTGATAGGTAAATAAAGGAAGAGAAACGAAAAGAAGAAGAGAAAGGGAGAGAAGAGAGAAACGAAAAGAAGAAGAGAAAGGGAGAGAAGAGAGAAACGAACAGAAAGGAAGAATACAGAGAAACAAACTATATATTCTTACAATAGCCTGTCCTCTTCAGTTAAGTCTAACAACCGCCTCTATGATAAGATAATTAATATTTTTTTCAATAAGATGAATATGCAATGGTAATTGTGTGTGTGCGTGTGCGTGTGTATGTGTGTGTGTGTGTGTGTGTGTGTGTGTGTGTGTGTGTGTGTGTGTGTGTGTGTGTGTGTGTGTGTGTGTGTGTGTGTGTGTTTGCATATGTATGATGAAATGAGACAAAAAAGAAATAAAATATACTAAAACCAGGCGAAATAAAGATAAACTGATATAGAATAAAGAAATAAATAAAATAAAACAAAATAACATGATAAAATCAGAGTTGTGATATTTTGATTTTTATATGTATTAATTCATATATTTTACATGTACAGTCTCTCTCTCTCCGTCCCTCCCGCTCTCTCTCTCTCTCTCTCTTTCTCTCACTCTCCCTCCCTATCTCTCTCTCTCTATCTATATACCAATCTATCCAAAATTAAACAAAACTACCTCCTTCTCGCTTCAGTCTCACCGTGATGGAGTACCTGTCTATCTCTCAATATATATATCTAATTTCATCTCTCTCTCTCTCCCTATCTATCTATCTATCTATCTACGTATCTATCTATATATCAATATGTGTCTATCTATCGACCAATCTATCCAATCTATCCTTCTCGCTTCAGTCTCACCTGTTCTTCGTGATGGAGTACCTGACTGTCTATCTCTCAATATATCCATCTAATTTCATCTCTCTCTCTCTCTCTCTCTCTCTCTATCTATCTGTCTATCTATCTATCTATCCAACCATCCATCTATCTATCTATATATCAAAATGTGTCTATCTATCGACCAATCTATCCAATCTACCCTTTTCGCTTCAGTCTCACCTGTTCTTCGTGATGGAGTACCTGACTATCTATCTCTCAATATATCCATCTAATTTCATCTCTCTCTCTCTCTCTCTATCTGTCTATCTATCTATCTATCCAACCATCCACCTATCTATCTATATATCAATATGTGTCTATCTATCGACCAATCTATCCAATCTATCCTTCTCGCTTCAGTCTCACCTGTTCTTCGTGATGGAGTACCTGACTATCTATCTCTCAATATATCCATCTAATTTCATCTCTCTCTCTCTCTCTCTCTATCTGTCTATCTATCTATCTATCCAACCATCCATCTATCTATCTATATATCAACATGTGTCTATCTATCGACCAATCTATCCAATCTATCCTTCTCGCTTCAGTCTCACCTGTTCTTCGTGATGGAGTACCTGACCGGAGGCGACCTCATGTTCCACATACAACACTGCGGCCGCTTCGACGAGTTCCGTGCCTGCTTCTATGCCGCTGAGATCACGTCGGGCCTGAAATTCCTGCATGGGAAGGGCATCATCTACAGGTGAGGTGCATGAAGGAATCATGTTAAGGACACGTTGCGATTGCTGGTGAGGTGCTTGTAGGAATCATGTTCGAACACGTTGCGATTGCTGGTGGTGAGGTGCTTGTAGGAATCATGTTCGAACACGTTGCGACTGCAGGTGAGGTGCTTGTAGGAATCATGTTCGAACACGTTGCGACTGCAGGTGAGGTGCTGGTAGGAGTCATGTTAAGAACACGTTGCGAATGCAGGTGGTGAGGTGTTTGTAGGAATCATGTTCGAACACGTTGCGACTGCAGGTGGTGAGGTGCTTGTAGGAATCATGTTAAGAACACGTTGCGATTGCTGGTGGTGAGGTGCTTGTAGGAATCATGTTAGAACACGTTGTGAATGGAAGAAGGAGAGGGGGGACTAGTAAATGCATGGGTATGTTTGGAAGTAGGAATGTAAGGGAAGTGTTTGGTATGTTTGTGTATGTGTGTGTTTTTGTTTATTTGTTTGTTTCTTGTTCTTTGTTTCGTTTCTCTAGAAGGAACTGGGGAATCAGCTATGTGCATGTGGTGGCAGAGAGGGATGTGTGGGTGTTATTACTATTATTAACATTCTTTGAAGTGTCTTTGTGAAGAACTGACCGTGTACCTGTATTTACATCTATATTTATATTCTCATATTTATCTATATCTATATTTCTTTCTATCTATATATATATCTATCTGTTGATCTATCCATCCATTTACCTATATGTGTACACGTCCACCTGTCTAGTTCTCTATATATCTATCTATAAATACATACGTACTTCAGTCTGTCTGTCTGTCTGTCTGTCTGTCTGTCTGTCTCTCTCTCTCTCTCTCCCTCTTACTCCCTCTCACTCTCTCTCACTCCCCCCTTCTCTCTGTCTCTGTCTCTGTCTCTCTCTCTCTCTCTCTCTCTCTCTCTCTCTCTCTCTCTCTCTCTCTCTCTCTCTCTCTCTCTCTCTCTCTCTCTCTCTCTCTCTCTCTCCATCTCTCTCTCTCACTCACTCACTCACTCTCAGTCTTTCTCACCCCCCCCCCTTCTCTCTGTCTCTCTCTTTCTCTCTATGAAAACCGTCAGATTACTTAAATACAAAGTAAAGGAAAATACGTAAGCAGAAATGTGCAGACATAACTAGAGAAACATGAAGACAATTAATGCCAAAAAAAAAGAAAAGAAGAAAAAGAAAAAAACAAGTACACCTTTTCCAAGTCAATGCCGTGAGTTCGTAATCGTATTTACGTGCCTGACCTTTCCTGACCTCTCCTGACCTTTTCTCTCTGCTTCCTCCCTCCCCCCGTCTTCTTTTTTTCTGTCCAACTTTTTCCTTTTTAACTATTTCTCAACGCTTCAGGTGTTTTCAGAATTTTTCAATGTCTCATATTCCTAATGAACAGGTTTTTTTTTTCTTTCCTTTTCTTATATTTGACTTTCCTGACGGCTGGAAGGAAAATATAAAATGGAATTATGATTTTTCAATTCTGAATATTATTACCACTGTTTCTAGTATTAATATATTGATTTCTGTTACTGTTTTAGTAATTATGATTTCTGTTATCATCTTTTCTCTGTTATCATTCTGTAAAAGACGCAAAAAAAACCTAAAAAATCTGACATTTTTTTCTTAATCATTGCAGAGTTGTTAATGCTTTAGTCATTGTAATTTCTGATATCATCATCAAATTGTTTAAACATTCTGTAAAAAACACACAAAAAAAATCTGACATCTTTTTTTCCTAAATCATTGCAGAGACCTTACTACTTTAATCAATGTAATTTCTGTTATCATCATCTAATTATTAAAACATTTTGTAAAAGACGAAAAAGATTCTGACATCTTTTTTTTTCTAAATCATTGCAGAGACCTTACTACTTTAATCATTGTAATTTCTGTTATCATCATCTAATTATTAAAACATTTTGTAAAAGACGAAAAAGATACTGACGTCTTTTTTTTCTAAATCATTGCAGAGACCTTACTACTTTAATCACTGTAATTTCTGTTATCATCATCTAATTATTAAAACATTTTGTACAAGACGAAAAAGATTCTGACATCTTTTTTTTCTAAATCACTGCAGAGACCTTACTACTTTAATCACTGTAATTTCTGTTATCATCATCTAATTATCAAAACATTTTGTAAAAGACGAAAAAGATTCTGACATCTTTTTTTTTTCTAAATCATTGCAGAGACCTTACTACTTTAATCATTGTAATTTCTGTTATCATCATCTAATTATTAAAACATTTTCTAAAAGACGAAAAAGATTCTGACATCTTTTTTTTCCCTAATTCATTGCAGAGACCTTACTACTTTAATCATTGTAATTTCTGTTATCATCTAATTATTAAAACATTTTCTAAAAGACGAAAAAGATACTGACATTTTTTTTTTCTAAATCATTGCAGAGACCTGAAGCTTGACAACATCCTGCTAGACTACCAGGGACACATTCGCATTGCAGACTTTGGCATGTGCAAACTGCAAGTGTATCTCGACAGATATGCTGACACCTTTTGTGGCACTCCTGACTATATGGCACCTGAGGTAAAGGGTTATACTAAGAATTGGATACGGATTTTTTAAAAGTTAAAATGTGTTAATTGTATTTTTGTATTTCTTGAAGTTAAAAAAGATTAAGTTAAGATAGATCATTTGTATTTTTTTGTATTTTTTAAAGTTCAAATAGATTAATTGTATTTAAGATAGATCATTTGTATTTTTGTATCTCTTTAGGTTAAGATAGAACAATTGTATTTTTGCATTTTTTGAAGTTTAGATAGAATAATTGTATTTTTGTACTTTTTTGAAGTTAAGATAGATTAATTGTATTTTATTAGGAGATATTATCGCCGTTGATGTTACTGTGACTAATGTTTAGTGATTAGGAATTATTTATTGTCATTTATCGGCTATGACTTTGATTGTTGGCGATTGTATGTGCCTTGACAGTTATAAAGAGTTAATGGTAATAATCGAAGACATGCAGTAGTTCATATATATGTATATGTAGACGCCATTTAGTGGCCCCCTTTAACTTTTAAGTATGTGTTGACGTCATTTAAGGGCCCCATTTATCTTTTAAGTATATATAGGCACCATTTAGTGGTCTTCTATATATTCTAAGTATGTATAGACGCGATTTAGGGGTCCCCTTTACCTTTTCAAGTATATATGGACGTCATTTAGGGGCTCTCTTTACCTTT
>NC_091561.1:41029723-41032223 GCF_042767895.1 Penaeus vannamei
ATCACCATCCTTCTCTCTTCTCTATTCTCGCCTTCTATAATCTCCTGCTTTGATGTCATTTCGTCTTTCCTTTGGTCTTCTTTGGTGTCTTATTATCATTATTATCGTCTATTCTTTTTTTCTCTATGTTGTCGACCTTTTCTTCTTTTCTCTGCTTTTGTTATCTTCTCTTCTTTCTTCGCAATTTCTTTGTTTCTCCTGTCACTGCGTCTCTTTCTTTCGTTTCTCATATTATTTTCTCTCTCATTATTATTTTCTTTCTTCTTTTCTCTGCTTTCCTATTATTATCCTCATCTCTTTTCCTCTTTTTTTCTTTTATTTTATCTATTCTCCTATTATTATCATTCTCTCTTTCTTTCTTTTCTTTCCATTTTCTTTACGTTTCTATCAATATAACCCTCTCTTTCTTTCTTTCTTTCTTTCCTTTTTCTCTACTTTTCTGCCAATATACCCCTCTTTCTTTCCTCTTTTTTCTCTCTCTCTTTCAATTCTTCTCCATCTCCATCCCTTCCATCATCCTCGGCTATTCTCCCTCTCCGTCCCTTCGTCCCCAACCCTCCCCACAGGCTGTTCTGCTCACCTCCCAGCCTCCCCATTTACATGCACGCTGATACCTCTGACGCCCCCGCTCTTCCGTCTACCTCACACCCTCCCCACTTTCCTCCTCCCTCCCTCCCCTCTTTCCTCCTCCCTCCTCCCTCCCCTCTTTCCGTCTACCTCACACCCTCCCCACTTTCCTCCCTCCTCCCTCCCCTCTTTCCTCCTCCCTCCTCCCTCCCCTCTTTCCTCCTCCCTCCTCCCTCCCCTCTTTCCTCCTCCCTCCCCTCTTTCTTCCTCCCTCCTCCCTCCCCTCTTTCCTCCTCCCTCCTCCCTCCCCTCTTTCCTCCTCCCTCCCCCCCTCCCCTCTTTCCTCCCTCCCTTCCTCCCCATCCCCTCCTTACGTTGTTTGTGCTTCGTCCTTCTCCTATCAATCAAGCTTCATTTTGCTTCACTTATTTGCTCTTCCTCTTCCTGTCTCCGTGTCCGTCGCCTTTATCATTTATCATTCTGCGCCTCATTCGCTCCCTCCCTCCTGCCCGCTGGCCTTTCAATTGACCTTTATCTGCTTCTTTGTATATACATGCATACATATATATGTATATATATATATATATATATATATATATATATATATATATATATATATACATATATATATATATATATATATATATATATATATATATATATATATATATATATATATATATATATATATGTATATATATATATATATATATATATATATATATATATATATATATATATATATATATATATATATATATATATATATATATGTGTGTGTGTGTGTGTGTGTGTGTGTGTGTGTGTGTGTGTGTGTGTGTGTGTGTGTGTGTGTGTGAGAGAGAGAAAGAGAGAGAGAGAGAGAGAGAGAAAGTGTAAATAGGCTGTACATTCTCCTGTTACTTTATCCGAAATGTTATAGAAACTTCAGATCAAATTTCTTTTCTTGGATTTTTCGGAAGCGGTCACTGGAGGCCATCTTCGTATCGCCGTAGAAATACTGTATATGGGTTTCAAGCAATATATATTTTTTCACGTTTGACATTTCACTATAACTAGTTTCCTGTTACGTGATGGGTTTGTAAAAGTTTATTTTCTGAAGTTTCTGGTTTTATTGCGTTGGGTTTATAATTTGAGGAAAAACTGGTTACTCTGATATGCACACACACACACGTACGCACATACGCACGCACGCACACGCACACACAAACACACTGACACATATGTATATAGAGATAGAAAGGCCAGATAAATAGATAATTAGACAGATAAATAGAAAATAGATAGACAGACAGATGAATAGATAAGCAGATAGATAGAGAGACAGAGAGATAGATAAACATAAAGACAGATAGACAGATGGATAGATCATTCTTTTCAATAGCAAATTCATCTCTTCACTCCCTAATTGCTCTCGTTCCCTTCCACAGAGACACATTCTGGACGTGCAGTACTTCGACCCCCTCTTCACCAAACGGCAGGCGGCCATCACGCCCCTGGACGAGAGTATCCTGTCGACGATGGACCAAACCGCCTTCAAGGATTTCTCTTACACGAACCCAAACATCACCGACTGATCGTTCGACTAAGACCACGAACGGAGGGTTTTTAGATTTCTCTTTCTCTCTCTCTCTTAGGGAAGGAATGGGGGGGCGGAGAGTGGCCATTCTGTTTTTCTTTTTGGTTTCCCGTTTTTTTTAGAAGGAGAATTGGGAAAAAAAGTGGGAAGGGGACGATGAGGCGGTCTTGGTGGAGGCAGATGGTCGTCTCTCTCTCTCTCTCTTTCCTCCGCGGCGTCTTCTGAGAAGGTCGGCGTCTAGGAAGAAGGCCTCTAGTGTCTTCTAGGGTTTTCTTGTTTTCTTCTGTCAGTGGCGATTACGTGTACGCATTCTCTCATCGTTATCGGTTGGAAGTTGTCAAGGGGGAGGAGAAC
>NC_091561.1:41042223-41047223 GCF_042767895.1 Penaeus vannamei
GGGCGGAAGAAGAAGAAAGAAAGGGAGAGAGGAGAGGGAGGAAAGAAGGGAGGGAGGACTGAAAGGAGAAAAGAAAAGAATAAAAAAAAAGAGAGAGAGAGACAGAGCGGAAGGAAGGAGGGACGGAGGGAGCACGGACGGGAGGGAGACAAGAAGAAAGGAAAGGGGAGGGAGAAAAAAAGAAATACCTCAGCACCTGCCAGCTAACATTCTGCCTGAAGCTTGAGAGAAATTCATGCGTCGTTTTTACCTTCGCCGTCATTCTTCCGGTGATGAATACGGCCATTGTGAGCCGGTCTTCGCGTGTTCCATCACCGGGCGCAGCGGCTGCAGCGAGTGAGGCGAAGGGCTTTTTCATATTCCGTCGCTGTCTAATCATATTTATATATATATGTATGTGTGTGTGTGTGTATATACAGCGATGTGTATGTGTGTGTATATACAGCGATGTGTATGTGTATGTATATATATATGTATATATATATATATATATATATATATATATATATATATATATATATATATATATATATATATATATATATATATATATATATATATATATATATATATATATATATATATATATATATATATATATATATATATATATATATTAGCGTGTGTTTAATGTTTGCAAGTGTGTGTGTGCTTGCGTGTGCACGAGCGAGTCCCTTCTTGAGTCCACAAGTCCATCCGACGAAAACCAGCGGCGTCTCCACCACCAGTCCCCCCCGCCCCCCCTCCCGCCCTCTAGCAACCAAGGCAGCGGATCCCTCGCTCATCCTTTTAGCCCCCCCTAACCCCCATCCCCCCCACCCCCGCTCTCTCCCGCCGCTCTGCCACCCGCCCAACGAGACACACGGGCTAGAGGTGTGTCACGCCCACGCCCGCAAATGCGAGAGCAATACCGATGACGGACGGGCATCTGGCCGGAACGAGGACGGCAGGACGCAACAAATCGGGACTAATTATCATTTAATTATTTATTATTATTATTATTATTATTATTTAATTATTTTAATTATTTTTAATTATTTAATTATTTTAATTATTATTTATTATTATTATTTTTTTTTCTGAACGCCGCCGCCCCGCCTTTTGTTCCAGCCGCCGCCGGGGGAGAGGATGCACGGCGCTGGTCTACGGAAGGGGGACGCAAATTGATGTCTCGAGCGAATTGCGCTTCTTAGGGTGCGGTCGCACGGGATGCCGGGGTGGGGGTGCTGAAGGGCCTGGGGTAGGGGTGGGGGGAATGCGGGGTGGGGGTGGGGGTTGTGGTTGGGTGGGGGGTGATGGGGGTGGGGGAGGGTGAGGGGGGGGGGGGGTGCTGATGCTGAAGGGCCGGGGGTGGGGGTTTGCTGATGCTGAGGGCCGGGGTGGGGTGTGTGGGGGGGTGGGGTGGGGGTGCTGATGCTGAAGGGACCGGGGGTGAGGGTGGGGGTGAGGGGGGGGGTAGGGGGTGCTGATGCTGAAGGGCCAGGGGGTGGGGGTGGGGGTGAGGTGGGGTAGGGGTGCTGATGCTGAAGGGCCGGGGGTGGGGTGGGGGTGGGGTGGGGTGTTTGCTGATGCTGAAGCGCCAGGGATGCGGGGATGGGGGGTGATGGGGTGGTGTGGGGAGGTGCTGATGCTGAAGGGCAGATGGGGTGGGGGGATGCTGATGCTGAAGGGCCGGGGGTGGGGGAGGAGGGTGGGGTGGGGAGGTTGGGGGATGGAGGGGTGCTGATGCTGAAGGGCCCGGGGGGTGGGGTGGTGGTGGGGGTGGGTGGGGTGGGGGTGCTGATGCTGAAGGGCCGGGGGGTGGGGGGTAGGGGTGGGGTAAGGGGGCTGATGCTGAAAGGGGGGGATGCGGGGGTGGAGGTGGGGGTAGGTTGGGGGTGGTGATGCTGGGGGCCTGGGGTGGGGGTGGGGGGATGGGCTGATGCTGAAGGACCGCGGTCGGGAATATACAGTTTAGATCTATAGGTTAATGAAGAATGCATTAATGTATATATATATATATATATATATATATATATATATATATATATATATATATATATATATATATATATATATATATAGTTTCATTGCATTACACTACTCTCTTCTTATCCATTTCTTTCTCTCATACTTATTCCTCATTTTCTCTTTTCAATTAACGAACAGTGATAGGGAGTATTTTGACAGATTTATTTATTTATTGAAGGGTAGATAGATGAATAAAATAGATTGATTGAGAGAAAAAAAGAGAGCGAGATGGAGATAGATAGATAGATATATAGATAAATAGATAGACAGATAGATAGAGAGAGACAGATAGAGAGAGAGAGAGAGGGAGAGAGAGAGAGAGAGAGAGAGAGAGAGAGAGGCAGTGAGATAGAGAGACAGAGAGACGGAGAGAGAGAGAGAGAGAGATAGAGATAGACAGATAGATAAATAGAGATAGATAGATAGATAGAGAGACAGATAGATAGGTAGAGAGGGGGAGAGAGAGAGAGAGAGAGAGAGACAGAGAGAGAGAGAGAGAGAGAGAGAGAGAGAGAGAGAGAGAGAGAGAGAGAGAGAGAGAGAGAGAGAGGCGAAAAGGATTAAACGAATAAAAGGAAAATTCTACTAAGGAAATTAATAATTAACATAAATAATATAAATCCTAAAGAATGATCGATGCCAATGAAAGGAAGAGAAAGAAAGAAAGAAAGAAAGACAAAAAACGCACATGCAACAAACCGAATAGCGTCTGATGCAACAGAAGGAGCAGAAAATAGATATAAAATAGATAGATAGTATATTTTGCAAAGTAGATATAAAATAGATAGATAATATATTTTGCAAAGTAGATATAAAATAGATAGATAATATATTTTGCAAAGTAGATATAAAATAGATAGATAGTATATTTTGCAAAGTAGATATAAAATAGATAGATAATATATTTTGCAAAGTAGATATAAAATAGATAGATAGTATATTTTGCAAAGTAGATATAAAATAGATAGATAATATATTTTGCAAAATAGATATAAAATAGATAGATAGTATATTTTGCAAAATAGATATAAAATAGATAGATAATATATTTTGCAAAATAGATATAAAATGGATAGATAGTATATTTTGCAAAGTAGATATAAAATAGATAGATAGTATATTTTGCAAAATAGATATAAAATAGATAGATAGTGTATTTTGCAAAATAGATATAAAATAGATAGATAGTGTATTTTGCAAAATAGACATAAAATAGATAAATAGTATATTTTGAAAAGTAGATATAAAATAGGTAGATAGTATATTTTGCAAAAGATATATAAAATAGGTAGATAGTATATTTTGCAAAATAGATATAAAATAGGTAGATAGTATATTTTGCAAAATAGATATAAAATAGGTAGATAGTATATTTTGCAAAATAGATATAAAATAGGTAGATAGTATATTTTGCAAAATAGATATAAAATAGGTAGATAGTATATTTTGCAAAATAGATATAAAATAGGTAGATAGTATATTTTGCAAAATAGATATAAAATAGATAGATAGCATATTTTGCAAAATAGATATAAAATAGGTAGATAGTATATTTTGCAAAATAGATATAAAGTAGATAGATAGTGTATTTTGCAAAGTAGATATAAAATAGATAGTATATTTTGCAAAGTAGATACAAAATAGATAGATAGTATATTTTGGAAAGTAGATATAAAATAGATAGTATATTTTGCAAAATAGATATAAAGTAGTATATTTTGCAAAATAGATATAAAATAGATAGATAGTATATTTTGCAAAATAGATATAAAGTAGTATATTTTGCAAAATAGATATAAAATAGATAGATAGTATATTTTGCAAAATAGATATAAAATAGATAATATATTTTGCAAAATAGATATAAAATAGATAGATAGTATATTTTGCAAAATAGATATAAAATAGATAATATATTTTGCAAAATAGATATAAAATAGATAGATAGTATATTTTGCAAAGTAGATATAAAATAGATAATATATTTTGCAAAATAGATATAAAATAGATAGATAGTATATTTTGCAAAGTAGATATAAAATAGATAGATAGTATATTTTGCAAAGTAGATATAAAATAGATAATATATTTTGCAAAATAGATATAAAATAGATAGATAGTATATTTTGCAAAGTAGATGTACAATAGTATATTTTGCAAAATAGATATAAAATAGTATATTTTGCAAAATAGATATAAAATAGATAGTATATTTTTCAATATAGATATAAAATAGATAGTATATTTTTCAATATAGATATAAAATAGATAGTATATTTTTCAAAATAGATATAGAATAGATAGTATATGTTGCAAAATAGATACAAAATAGTATATTTTGCAAAATAGATATAAAATGGTATATTTTGCAAAATAAATATAAAATAGATAGTATATTTTGCAACCTGTCCTGGATTGCACAAACACCAGGTTGACGAGTGCACTGGTCTCTCCCTCTCTTTACAAAATCCTTACATCCAACTGGCCACGCACAAACGCTTTAAACTACGTATCCACACGGGGCTATACACGGTAAAATACGGACCGAGGTTTCACAAGCTAGCTTAATGATTTCTGCGATCTCGAAGCCCATTTAATGAGCTCGGTAACTAGCTGTTTTTCAGGGAGGTCAACCACTTGTGAAGGGACTGGCGGGTGGTTCGGGGAATTGGGGTGGGGGGGGGGGGGGTGGTTGGTGGGGTGGGGGGTGGGGAGGGGGTGGGGTGGGGGGGGGTTAGGGCAGGAGGGGTTGGTGGGAGAGGTTGGGGTAGGGTGGGTGGGTTGGTGGGGGGAGGAGGTTGGGGAAGGGGAGTTAGGTGGGGGAGGGAGGTTGGTGGTGGGGAAAGTTAGGTGGGGGACGTTGGGGAGGAGGGAGTTGGTGGGGGGTGGGTAAGGGGAGTTAGGTGAGAGGGAGGTTGGGGAAGGGGGTTAGGTGGGGGGAAGTTGGGGAAGGGGTGTTAGGTGGGGGAGGTTGGGGAAAGGGGGTTAGG
>NC_091561.1:41057223-41062223 GCF_042767895.1 Penaeus vannamei
CTCTCTTCCTCCCTCACATTTGTTTAAAAAATCAGCAAATGAGTTCGATATAATACGCCAGCACGAGCATTATCATATGAGGATAATTAGTGATGTAATTACCGCTACAACATATATATGTTAGACATCATTTGTACGTCTGATGTATAATGAGGGTTACATGCCAATTAATTATTAACAAATGACTTTTTATGAACGATAGAAAGTACAACCACTTAGCTAGGAATTCAGTTCTCGATAACACTTAATATAGAAATAATACAATAATACATAAAATAGGCAAAAAAAAAAGAAAAGAAAAAAAAAACAATAACATAAAAACAAACAAGCAAACAAAACTGTGAGAAGACTAAAAAAAGTAGTATTGCAGTAAGTAGGGAAAAAAATCCTATATCACTTACATTTTTTAAAAATTAACTGATTAAAAGATCAAAGGTGGAAATGGAATAGAACATAATAGAATAGAGAAATAGAAATATATTTTAGTAACTAGGGTAAAATTTTCTTATATCACCTACAGACAACTTTTCGTTAATTGATCAAAAAATGTAATAAAACAAGCGGATCATTTACTCAGTGTATAAGATTGATATTAGTCGAAAACTGCTAACAAGCTCCTTAATGAAGACACAAAGTAGGATAGAAAAAATGATTTCTAATAAAACAATTTCTCAGAAAATAAAACTAATTATCTTCCTCTCCATCTCTCTCTCTCTCTCTCCCTCTCTCCCACCCTCTCTCTCTCCCTCTCTCCCTCCCTCTCCCTCCTTCTCCCTCTCTCCCTCCCTCTCCCTCTCCCTATGTCCCTCCCTCCCTCTCCCCCCCTTATCTATCTTTCACTCTACATCTCTCTTCCTATTTTCTTTAAACACAAAACCTTCCATCAAGCATAAATTCGACAAATACCTGTTGAGACGCCTGACGGAACACGACACCATAAGGTCGGAAATCCTGAATCACGTCAAGGGGAGAAAGCCCTTAATGGCTACCCAGAGAGGTGACATATGAGTCAGCGAGACATAAATCCAAGGAAACGCCGTAAAAGTTGGGGATTTATGGGTTGGCCTACGGGAGCCTCGGGCAAATATACCGTGAGATCTCTCTAGCAGGGCGGAAAGGGGGGGAATGGGGGGAAAGTGGGGATTAGAGGAGGGGGGGGGATGGGGGAGGAGGGATGGGGGTAGGGGGATGGGGAAGTGGGAGAGGGGGAAGGGGGGAAGGGGGATTAGAGGAGGAAGGGGAAGGGGAGGAGGGGGATGGGGGAGGATGGGGATGGGGAAGGGGAGGAGGAGGGGGAAGTGGGGGTTAGAGGAGGAGGGGTGGGGGAAGATGGGGATTAGGAGGAGGGGGATGGGGAAGGGGGGAGGGAAAGTGGGGGTTAGAGGAGGGAGGGGGAATGGGGAAGGGGGAATAGAGGAGGAAGGAGGAGGAGGAGGAGGAGGAGGATGGGGAAGTGGGGATTAGAGGATGAAAGGAAGGGGTTAGGGGGAAGGGGGGTAAAGGGGAAGGGGGAATGGAGGAAAGGAGGAGAAGGAGGAGGAGGAGGAGGAGGAGGAGGAGGAGGAGGAGGAAAAAGAGGAGAAAGAGGAGGGGGAGAAGAGGAGAGAGAGGAGGAGGATGGAGAAGGAGGAAGATGAGGGAATGGAAAACTGAGGCTCGGGGAAAGAGATAAAGGGAGGGAGGGGGAAAGGGGAATAGGGGAAAAGAGGAGGAGGAAGGGAGAAGGGAGGGTAGAGAGAAGGGGGAATGGGAGAAAGGATGATGATGATGGAGAAAGGGGAAAGGAGGAGAAGGGGAAAAGGAGGCTGGCTTAAGGGGAATGAGAGAAAAGAGGAAGAGGAAAGAAAATGGAGAAAGGTGGAGAAAGAAGGAGAAAGAAAAAAAGGAAAAGAATAAATAAAGAAGAGGGAAGAGGGAATAAAAAGAAAGGAAATGCGAGAAAGGAGGAAGAAAAAAGGAAAAGAAATGGGAATAAAGGAAAATAATAAATAAAGAAGAAGGGATAAAAAGAGAGGAAAAGGGAATGGAAGAAATGTGGAGAGGGACTGGGGAAGGTGATAAAGGTGATAGGTTGAAGAGAAATAGGGAAATGGATAGAGGCGAAGGGGAGAGAGAGGGAGAAGAGAAAGGAAGGGGCGAGGAAGTGAAGCCTTCAGGGAAATTTTTCGTTTGATTGGTGTGCGAATATCTGCGCTCTTGTTTGTGTCTGTCTGTCTGTCTGTCTGTCTGTCTCTCGGTCTCTCTCTCTTTGTCTCTGTCTGTCTGTCTCTCGGTCTCTCTCTCTTTGTCTCTGTCTGTCTGTCTGTCTGTCTCTCCCTTTCTGTCTCTCTCTTTCTCTGTCTGTCTGTCTGTCTGTCTGTCTGTCTGTCTGTCTCTCGGCCTCTGTCTCTTTGTCTCTGTCTGTCTGTCTGTCTGTCTCTCTCTCTCCCTTTCTCTCTCTCTATTTCTCTGTCTGTCTGTCTGTCTGTCTCTCGGTCTCTGTCTGTCTGTCTGTCTGTCTGTCTCTCTCCCTTTCTCTCTCTCTCGTTCTCTGTCTGTCTGTCTGTCTGTCTGTCTGTCTGTCTGTCTGTCTGTCTGTCTGTCTGTCTGTCTCTCTCTCTCTCTCTCTCTCTCTCTATCTCTCTCTTTCTTTCTGTATATCTATCTATCTGTCTATCTATCTATCTATCTATATATATATATATATATATATGTGTGTGTGTGTGTGTGTGTGTGTGTGTGTGTGTGTGTGTGTGTGTGTGTGTGTGTGTGTGTGTGTGTGTGTGTGTGTGTGTGTGTGTGTGTGTGAGTAATTAATTACAAGGGGCGAAGAAAAGGAAAGAGGAAAAGAGAGAGAGATGGAGATAGACAGAAAGATAGATAGACAGATGAGTAGATGAATGAATGAATAGATAGCAACTTAAATAGATAGATAGGTGAATGGATAGAATGAAAGATAGATAGACAGAAAGATTCATAAATTAGTGGATGAATGGCCAGATAGACAGAGAAATTGATAGATAGAAAGAAGAATGGTTAGATTGGTAAATATACAGAAGGATAGATAGATAGTTAGATAGATAGGCGAATGGATGAATCGATGGATAGACAGAAATATAGATAGATAGGTAAATTGTTGGATGGATATATAGACAGAAAGATAGATAGATAGATAGATTGATAGATGGATGGATAGATGGACAGACAGATAGATGAATAGATAAATATCTAGAGAGATGGATACACAAACATAGCAAACTAATAAGATATGTGACCGAATGAATATATAGATAAACTGAGAGAGAGAGAGAGAGAGAGAGAGAGAGAGAGAGAGAGAGAGAGAGAGAGAGAGAGAGAGAGAGAGAGAGAGAGAGAGAGAGAGAGAGAGAGAGAGAGAAGGAAAGTGAGATAGAGATAGAGAGAGAGATAGAGATAAATAGATAGATAGATAGATAGATAGGTAGATAGAGAGAGAGAGAGAGAGAGAGGGGGAGGGAGGGAGGGAGAGAGAGGACGAAGAGAGAGAGAGAGAGAGAGAGAGAGAGAGAGAGAGAGAGAGAGAGAGAGAGAGAGAGAGTGAGAGAGAGAGAGAGAGAGGAGAGGAGGGAGAGAGAGAGAGAGAGAGAGAGAGAGAGAGAGAGAGAGAGAGAGAGAGAGAGAGAGAGAGAGAGAGAGAGAGAGAAAGAGAAAGAGAAGTGACAAATAAGAAATGACAAATAGAGAATTCTTGCAATCAAATCTCAAACACACACATGCCTAATTGTGACTCAAATCAAGCGTCATATTTTTTGACAATTTCATTTAATATAAATACCAATATTCTCGAATATAGCTCTTTGTTTGACTATGCTTGGCTGAAAAAGTTGACGGAAAGGTTTTCAGACGGAAACGATCATTATCGCCTGACTGGAAAATCGACAATTCGCTCAAAAATGAAAAAAAAAAACAGAAAATTGTCTAAGAAATGACGGAAAAAGTGGAAAAAATCAGAAAATTTTCAAAAAATTGACAGTAAAAGTGCTAATGTGACAACACCTTCAGGGTATGAGGAGACGACCAGGATAGAAAATCGCTTTAAAATCTTCCCGTCTTTTATTATTGAAAATGGCTTATTTGAGTACAAAGCATTAAAAAATAGATGTATATTCTTCTCTTCCTTTTTCTTTCTCCTTCTCCTACTTTCTGTCCCTCTCCACTTCCTTTTCCGTATTCTCTTACTCCGCGTTTCTCATCTGCTGATATTTCACCTCCTCTTGCACCTCTTTCTCTTCTTCCCTTTGTCTTTCCCGTCGTTTTCTTCCTCCTCCTATATTTCCTCCTCCTTCTTCACCCTTTTCTCTTCTTCCTCTTTCCTCTTCCTCTCTTTGTCTTTCCCGTCGTTTTCTTCCTCCTCCTTCTTCTTCACCCTTTTCTCTTCTCCTTCGTTTCCTCCTTCTTCACCTTGTTCTTCTCCTCCTCTTCTTCCCACGCCTCGTTCCCCCTCCCCCTCATCCTTCTCCTCTTTCCTACTCCTTTCTCCTCTTTCCTCCCCCATCTCTTCTCTCTTTTCTTCCTCTTCCTCCTTCTCCTTCTCCTCCTCCCCCTTCCCCCTCCCCAAAGGACCGCAAACTCTTCGATAGAATTTCTTCATTCTTCCCCTCCTTCCAACTCCTTCCTCCTCCTTCTCTCCCATCTTTCCCTCCTCCCCCTTCTCCTCTTCCTCCTTCCCCCTCTCCCAAGTCGCCCCTCAATAGAATTTCTTCATCCTTCTCCTCCTTCCAACTCCTTCCTCCTCCTTCTCTCCCCCCTTTCCCTCTTTCCCTCCTTCTCTCCCCTCCTCCTCCTCCTCTTCCTTCCCCTCGATAGAATTTCTCAAGTCGCCCCCCCCCCAAAAGACCGCTCTCCTCCTTCCAACTCCTTCTCTACCATTTTTCCCTTCTCCTTCCTCCTCCCCCCTCCTCCCCCTTCCTCTTCCTCTTCCTTCCCCCTTCCCCAAAGGACCGCAAATTCTTCGATATAATTTCTTATGCGAACTCGAGTCC
>NC_091561.1:41072223-41082223 GCF_042767895.1 Penaeus vannamei
AGACTTGACCTCTCTTCACTTCCGTTCACCTATCTTCAAGTGTCCTGTATTTACAAAGTTGCTTCTTCCCTCTCTCTCTCATATTCCTTTCTGTCCCTTTCCTCTTCAGATCTGAAGTTGAAAGCCAGTAGGATTTCGAAACTGTTGTCTCACTTCTCAATAAATCTTGTTGAGCACACACACACACACATACATACACACACACAGTATACCTTCCTATCTGTGATATTTAAAGTCAATTTGCAATTTATTTCTTTACCTGAATTATAGAATTTATATGATTTTAATAATTTTCTGATTATTGTCCTAATGTTACTCTCAAACAGTTATTTGTATGTGTAATGTTGAAATTTAACATGTAGTAATATAATTTTCAACATTTATTCTCACATTTGCTGATACAAGAGAATTTAATGATGGATGTATTACTGATAATTCTACAATTTCATATTCCATATAATATTAGCTTTTTATTTTTAAATTGTAACTAGAATAATTACCATGTAACACAACACAGACGTAACTTTTTATTTTGAAATTGTAACTGTAGAATAATCACCATCACGTAATGCAACACTGACTTGTAATTTATAACAATGTTACTGGGTGACTGACTTATCTGTATATAAATCTATAATGTTGATTGCTGTTTACAGTTATGTAACACTGAAGATGGGTGAAGCTTACCCGAAACGTTAGTTATCAAATTTCTCTCTCTCTCTCTCTCTCTCTCTCTCTCTCTCTCTCTCTCTCTCTCTCTCTCTCTCTCTCTCTATATATATATATATATATATATATATATATATATATATATATATATACAAATGCACACACACACACACACACACACACACACACACACACACACACACACACACACACACACACACACACACACACACACACACACACGTCGTGGACATACGTCATCATTACGCGAACGAGTGGACAAAGTGGATGTCATATGGATGGGGCAAACAAACAACCATGGATGGGACATCAGAAAGAGTGAGGACTCGAGCAGTCGACAGGAAAGGAGGCACCATGACCCCGAGTGGTGTAAACATCATGTAATGAGGGGATGACACCAGGTGATGGACCAACAACAACAACAAAAATAAATAAAACAACAACAACAACAAAAATAAATAAAACAACAACAACAACAAAAATATCACGAGTGGGAAACAACAAGCATTTTCAATCGATCGCAAAATATATAAGTATAAGAACCAGAAATTGAATCGGATGACATGCAGAAAAAGAGTGAAAAGTGATAAATAGAGTATTAAGGATATTAGTATTATGAGACACAGAAAAGTCCTCGTGCATGTATCTTTCCAACTATAAGAAATGAATGAGTGATAACAGCACAGCCCCTTATCGAATATAAAAGGATTCTCAGTGACGGAGACTGTGGAGTAGGTTTCGGAGTGGCGTCCAGGAGCCATGTCCCTTTTAGTGGCTCATCCTGGTCAAGTCCTTTTGGAGTAATTTAGTGTATTATCGTGATGGAACATGGTGGACAGGAATTAGAAATGGAAAACGGTAACATGGGAGTTATTTTGGCAGAGGAGAGTTATTTTGAAATATAGTTTGGGTTAAGAAGAAAGACACTTTTTATACACATAAAAGGAACTAACTTGATTATTAGATTTAACCAATGTAGCAATATTGTGTTAGAAGTATCTTTATTAACAATGAATGAATAGATAGGTTAATTTGTAAGTGTACGCAAATAACTAAGTGTTTTCTAAGATAGCTCACCGGAAGTGTGCAGTCAGTCAGTCCTGTTGTTGTCCGACAGAGCCTAAGATTCATTTTTTTGTCTGTCAAGTATTTGATTTTGTCATGATTATTAATCTTCTTGCTTAGTGGCTGATTAATGTAATAACGTATATGTAATAATTACGTGTATGTGTGTGTGTAATGTGTATGTGTGTTGTGATGCATTAGTGTGTGACTCTGTGCGAATGTGCAAGTCCATAACAATTACATAAGTACTAACATTCAGATCTAAATTGAGATGCATATACAGATCCATTATATATTCATTCACATATCAATATGCCATTATACCAGACCCCTGCACCTCGACATATCACAGCTGACGTATGCGCCGTTGTTCGATGAGCAGATAATGAACTAATGAGCGGTTATAATTGGCTGCTTCCTTGTGTGTCTCAGCTCTTCATGTAATCAGCTTAAAGAGAGAGAACAAATGGGCTTTTGCTGGATCTGTGAAGGATAATTCTACGATAATTACTAGTTATTAAGAGAGTGGGCGTAGCGGTAATGGCGTAGATCATTTACTTGAGGGATTTAACGAAGAGTAGGTCTTAATAATAATAATAATAACAATAGAAAAGACAGAAAAAATATATGATTATATATCTTGTTAGGGCTATACAAAATCGAATTGATATAAAACAAAATATTTCTATATTTTACTGATTTCATGCATATTATAAAATGCGATATTGCTAATATTATTACTATCTACTTAATTTTCTCATTCTCTCATACAAAAGTATCGTGGCCATAATCTTTATGGGCGTCTAGTATCAGAGAAATATACCTATATATCTGTCTGTTTTTACCTGTTCTATTATTCCTTCGAAATCTCCTATCTTTGTTTTTTTCTTTTCCTTTCGTTTTTTTTTTTCTTTTTTTCTTTTTTTTTTGTCTCGTCGTAATACTTGATCCTTTTTTCTCTCATTAGTACTCCCATATTTCACAACCATTCAGGACGTTCCAAGGACAATAACACGCCCGCCCACAGAAACACCCACACATTATTTTTTTCTTATTTCTTATTTTTCTTATTTTCCCCGAGTGTTTTTCTCTGTTCTTCTCACGGTCCGCAGACACGGGTGACCTACTGATGTATGGCTGACCTGCGCTCTTGACCTCGCTTTAAATCTCCATTATCTGCGATGTATGTAGGGTAAACACTCACTCACACACACACACACACACACGCACGCACACGGACACACACAAATATATATGTGTGTGTGTCTGTGCTCATATATATATGTGTGTCTCTGTGCTCATATATATGTGTGTGTGTGTGTGCGTGTTTGCGTATGTACAAATGTTTGTGTTTGTGTATGTATGATCCTTTGTATATATGTACATGCAGAAAGATTTTAATGATGATAATGACGCCGTTTTACTTGCAAGAAACCTGCATCAACATCCTGTCACCTGAGAGGACGAGACGCCTCATTTGCCTCAGCTTCTGGCTTCAAAGAACTCCCTCTCCTCCTACTTCCTCCTCCTCCTCCTTGTTCTCCTCCCCCTTGTCTTCTTCCTCCTCCCGTTCCACTGGTCTTCCTCCGCTTCCCCCCTCTCCTCTTCCTCCTATCTTTCTTCTCCCCTCTCCTCCTTCTCTTCCTCCTCCTCCTCTCTTCCTTCCCCCTCCTCATTCTCCTTCTCCTCCTCGTCCTCCTTTCCCCTCCTTATTCTCCTTCTCCTTCCCCTCCTCATTCCTCTTCCCCCCCTCATCATTCTCCTTCCCCCTCATCATTCTCCTTCTCTTTCCCCTCCGCTTCCTCCTCCTCCTCCTCCTCCTCCTTCGCCTCTGGCTGCTGGGAGGCCACGCCCCACTTAGCAGCCCCTCTCATGGGGTTGTCCTTTGCTCCTCCTCTCATTAATTATTATAATTAATTCACTCTGCATACACTAACATTTAACTAGCGCTGGGAGGCTCCATTGCAGACGCAGATACACTCACGCTCGTGCACGGAGACACACGCAACCTACATACGTCACACTTACGAGCCATGTTGCAGACGAGAAGCTGCAATTCGGGGTGGTGGGGGGTGGGGGTGGGGGGAGAGAAGGATGGTGCAGGGTGAAAGGATGGTGTTTAGGTCGTGTGTTAGGGGGGATGGTGTTAACAGGGGAGGGGGGTGGGGTGAAGGGAGAATGTGGGAGAAGGAGAGGGAGATTGATGGAGGGAGGGAGGTGAAAGGAGAGACAGACAGACAGATAGATATACAGGCAGGCAGACAGACAGATAGATAGATAGATAGACAGGCAGGCAGGCAGAGTGACAGACAGATGGATAAATAGACAGACAGATAGATATACAGGCAGGCAGGAAGGCAGACAGACAGACAGATAGAAAGATAGATAGATAGATAGACCGGCAGGCAGGCAGGCAGGCAAAGTGACAGACAGATGGATAGATAGACAGGCAGACAGATAGGCAGACAGACAAACAGATAGACAGACAGACAGACAACCAGATCGAAAGACAGACATGTATAACCACAGACAACAAAAGGAAAGAAAAATGAAAAGCACATTATAGATGAAACGGAACGAAACAAAATGCCTTCCTTTATTAGACAATTTTTTTTCTGGAATATCCGACATTAATATAACTCCCATAGATCTTTCAGGGAATCACCCGTGACGCCCCATACCATAGCCATTCACATTATAAAGTGTAATGGCAATGGCCCCATTCTATGGAGGTGTTCTCAGTGACAGGCGACACAGAGTGAGAGAGAGAAGAGGATACCGAAAAGGACCTGAAGGGAAAGTGGCAGAAAGAGAGAGAGAGAGAGAGAGAGAGAGAGAGAGAGAGAGAGAGAGAGAGAGAGAGAGAGAGAGAGAGAGAGAGAGAGAGAGAGAGAGAGAGAGAGAGAGAGAGAGAGAGAGAGAGAGAGAGAGAGAGAGAGAGAGAGAGAGAGAGAGAGAGAGAGAGAGAGAGAGAGAGAGAGAGAGAGAGAGAGAGAGAGAGAGAGAGAGAGAGAGAGAGAGAGAGGAAAATTGGAGGAGATGGATGGGAAGGGGGAGGAAAATTGGGGGAGACGAAGGGGGACGGGGAGGAAAATGAGGGGTAGATAGAAGGGAAAGGGAGGAGGAAAATTGGAGATGGAGGAGGAAGGAGGATTGTGGGAGGTGGAAGGGAATAAGATAGTAGGGAAAGGGGAGATTTAGGGAGAAAAATAGTAGGTGTTGTGTATAGGGGAGGAAAATGAGGGAGATGGAGGGTGAAGGGGAGGAAAATTGTGGGAGATGCAGGTATAAGGGGGAGGAAAATTGGTGGAGATGGAAGGCCAAAAGGGATTGTGGGAGATGGAAGGGAGAGGGAGGAAAATTGGGGGAGATGGAGGGGGAAGAAGGAGCAAAATTGGTGGAGA
The DNA here is from genome assembly GCF_042767895.1 of Penaeus vannamei. Classification (NCBI taxonomy): domain Eukaryota; kingdom Metazoa; phylum Arthropoda; class Malacostraca; order Decapoda; family Penaeidae; genus Penaeus; species Penaeus vannamei. The sequence continues at coordinate 41,077,383 of NC_091561.1, forward strand.
TGTGAGAAAAAGGGGAAGGAAATCTAAGGGAGATGGAGGGGGACCACGACCGACAGGGAGACACAGTCAACCAGACGAAGAAGTTGATGATAAACAGACAGACAAAAAGAGAGAATCAGAGAGATAGCAAAAAAGACAAAAAAACAATAAACCTCCCCAAAAATTACACGATACAATAAAAAGGTAAAAAAAAAAAAAAAAAAAATGAAAATAATGAAAAAAAAAAAAAAAATAGATATAATCAACAACAATGGACGAATAAACAGATAAACAAAAACACACGACACGACGATGAGATACGAATTAATATATAATTAATGATAAACAAATGAATATATTCGTGGAGAAGATAAACTAGATTAGTCCACCCGAAAAGACCCGAGTCAGTGATCAGAAGGCAGCGATGATTAGAGAGATTGAAGCTGCAGTCTCACCTCTCCCCCCCCCCCCTCCCCCCTCCCCGGTCTATCTCCTCTTCCTCCTTACTCTAATTATCCGCTATTTCTCTCCCTCTCTCTCTCTCTCCCTTCTTCCTCTCTCTCCTCCTCTCCCTTCATTTTCTCTCTCCCTCTTACTCCGCTATTTATCTCCCCTCTCCTTCATCTTCCTATCTTTCCCTCTTACTTTAATTATCCACTATCTCTCTCTCCTCCTTCCCCCATCTATATCTCTCTCCCCCTTCTTTCTCTCTGCCATTACTCTAATTATCAACTATTTCTCTCCCTCCCTCCCCCTTCTTCCTTTTTATCCCTCTTACTCTAATTGTCCATTATCTCCCTATCTCTACCGCTTCCCCTTCCCCTCCTAACCACAGTCATCATCATCTCCATCCTTTCTTTACCTTCTTCCTAATCCCCCTCATCTTCTTTCTCTCACTCCTTATTCCCACTTCCTTCTGATTCCTATTCTCAACTTTCTCTCTTCCCTCTTTTTTAGTCCCGATAGACCACCTCCTCCTCCGGCAGTTGCTATCCCTTACGTCCCTTATCCACTTTATAGTCTCCATTCCTCTTTCTAATTGCTTACCTCTTCCCCCTTTCTTGACCAATCTTTCCCTCTTTCTCTATCCCCTTTCGTCACCCTCTTTCGTCACCCTACCTGCCCCCACTTCCTCTCCTTTTCCTCCTCATTCCTCACCCCATCCCTACCCTCACCTTCTCCCCTATCACTACCCTCTTTCCTTTCCCTCCCTGCTCTCCTCCTCTCGCTTCCCTACCTCCTTGCCTCCCCATAACTACCTCCTCTCCTTCAGTCACTACCCCCACTCCTCCTTCTTCCACCTCCTCCCACCCTTCCTCCCCATATCTCCTTCCTTCCTACCTCCCTCCTCCCACCCCATCCCCACCCCTTTCCTCACCCTCCCTGCCCACCTCCTCCCCATATCCCTACCCCCTACCTCCCCCCCTTCCTTCCCCCTACCTCCCCCAGCCCTACCCCCAACTCCCCCACTTCCCTCCCCCTTCCTCCCCCCTCCCAGCCCACCTCCTTCCCCCTTTCCCTCACCTCCCCCTCCCTGCCCACCTCCTTCCCCCTTCCAGCCCACCCTCCTCCCTCCCAGCCCACCTCCTCCTCCACCCTTTCTCCCCTACCTCCCCCATACCCACCCTTCCTCCCCATATCCCCCCTACCTCCCCACCCTCCCAGCCTACCTCCTTCCCCCAACTCCCCCATACTCCCCCTTCCTTCCCTTCCTCACCCCATCCCCCTACCCCTCCCAGCCCCCTCCTCCCCCTTCCCTACCCTCCCCATGCCCTACCTCCTACATACAGAGGCACGGAGCGTTACCTTTGGCTTCATTCGATTAATTAAACCTTTCACTCGGACGCTATGGCCGCTCAAGAGGCAGTCAATATTCATTATCGCTCTAACCTCTCTGTGCTTATTCCTCAATCATCTTCCTTCCTTCCTTCTCCCCTTTTTCTCTCGCTTCGTTTCGTTATTCTCTCGTTTTTTTGTTGTTGTTTTCTGAATTTTCTCGTATTCTGGGTCTTTTTTCTTTTTTTTTTCTCTCGTTTTCTTGGTCTTTCTTCTTTTTTTCTCTCGTTTTCTTGGTCTTTCTTCTTCTTTCTATCGTTTTCTTTCTCTTCCTTGCTTTCTTCTCTTGTTTTCTTTCTCTTCTTTCTTTCCTTCTCTCGTTTTCTTTATCTTTCTTGCTTTCTTCTCTTGTTTTCTTTCTCTTCTTTCTTTCCTTCTCTCATTTTCTTTCTATTTCTTGCTTTCTTCTATCTTCTTCTGCTTCTTTATTTGTATTATTCGTTTTTCTTTTCTCTTTTTTCTTCTTCTCGTTCTCCATCTTTCCTTTTTTCGTTCTCTTCATTCTCTTTCTTATTTCTTTCCCTACTGCTTTTCCTCCTCTCCTCCTCTCCCTTTCCTTTCTCTATCTTTATCTTTCCCTTTGTTCTTCCTTTTTTCTTTTTCCTCTTTTTTGACCTTAACCTCTTTCAACTTTTTGTGCTTTAGTTACTTCTCTCTAATTACTTTTTTTCCTATCTCCTATTTTAAGCTTCTCCTTCTTCCATCTCTTTTGCTCTTCTTCCTTCGTTCTCTCTCTCTCTCTCTCTCTCTCTCTCTCTCTCTCTCTCTCTCTCTCTCTCTCTCTCTCTCTCTCTCTCTCTCTCTTTCTCTTTCTCTCTCTCTCTCTCTCTCTCTCTCTCTCTCTCTCTCTCTCTCTCTCTCTCTCTCTCTCTCTCTCTCTCTCTCTCTCTCTCTCTGCCTTGTTCCTTCTAATTATTTTTAGGTTGCATTTTCTTCCCCTTTTCCCTATTCCTCTTTCTTCTTTGTAATGATGGTCTGGTGATGACGATGATAAAGATAATCTTAATCATTATGGTTGGAGTGATGAGGATAATGATGATGATGGTGGTGGTGATTTTGGTGGTGATGGTGGTGGTGGTGATTGTAATGATAAAGATAATAATAGTGATAATGATAATAATGATAATGATAATGATGATGATGATGGTGGTGCTTGCAATGATAAAGATAATAATAATGATAGCAATGATAATAATGATAATGATGATGATGATAGCGGTGATTGTAATGGTGAGGATGGTGAAGTTGAAGAAAAAGGAAGGAAGGAATAAGAAAGAGAATGTAAAAAAATAAGAAAAATAAGAAAGGAAAAAAATGTACATGAAAGAAGAGGAAAAGGCAAGAAGAAAGAATAGAGTAAAAGAAAAAGCTTAAAAAAGGAAAGGGAGATAGATGAGAGGGGAGAAGCGAAAGAGATGATGATGACGGTGATGATGATAGTGATGATGATTACAATACTACTAATAATAACAATAATAACAATGGTGATAGCGATAATGATATTTATTGCAATATAACAATAGTATCAGAATTTTTCAAAATGGATTTTCGTTAAGTATCCTAAGCTCAATGTCCCAGACCTGCTAAATTGTTTATTAATACTTGCCTAATTTTGTAGAAAATATACTAGAATTCAAGCCAAAATTGAGAAGTTTGATTCAATGAATAAATAATAGCGGATATAGCCATGGGAAATCCAATAAATAAATTTTAGAAAAAGCGAACCGGCATCCCTCAAGAGCCGGGGGGGAGGGGAGGGGGGGCTGGGCTTATGGCACTGCTTTGTATTAAAAAAAAAAGAAAAAAAAAAACGTGATATATAGTTTGAAAACCTATAAATAAAGTGCATTTTAGCTGATAATTTGGCAGAGACGAAGCTGTAGGATAATTTTTGAATTTGTATATATAAGCAATTCTTGTATTTTAGTTAGAGAGAGACAGACAGATGTAAAATTCGACATGTAGGCTATGACACCCATTCCTGAACTCCCAAGAAGAAAATTTCAGTACTACATAATTGTTATGATTTTCGGTGTTACCAGAAATTCAATGAAAAGAGGAGGAGGTTTAAACCAATATGGCAGCATCGGTTGAGGAGAATTGATATTTAATTTATTTTCATAATGTTGATATTTAAGGGAGAGAAAAATCGTACATTACACCTTAAGAATTGTGTTGATTATAGAAAAAAGGTAGAATATGGAAATAATAAAACATCATATTCTTCGCCTGGTAAATATATTAATCAAATTCCTTGGTAATTTTCAAAGGTAACAATTATCCAATTTTCCTAATAATTTAAGAAACGTGAACCAAAATAAACAGTATAAGGATATTTTCATTCAGTAATACTCTACATCTTCACCGATTTTCTTCCTATGCTCAAATAGTCTTATTAAATAATTGTTCATTACTGTTGTTTTAAACGACTCTAATCTAGAGATCCAATTTAAATTAACTGTCAGTAACAGTTACGTGCCCTGATAACTGTTTCCAAATAGCTAAGTAAACACAGGATTTGATCTTTCATTCCTATTTGATTTGTTGATGATTAAAATGATGCAAGATAAAGATATCTTCAGTAGAGATTTTTAAGGTTATTCTTAAGTTCATGATTATTTTACAAAGTTAGTTTTTTTCCCAGACAGCAATATGGATGATAAATAATGATGGCAATGATGACGATGATGGTGGTGATGGTGATGATGATGAAAATGATGGTGATGGTGGTGGTGATGATGATGATAATGATGGTGAGGGTGATGGTGGTGGTGGTGATGATGATGATGGTGATGAGGATGAGGATGAGGATGAGGGTGATGGTGAGGAGGAGGAGCAGGAGCGGGATAATAATAATTATGATAATAATAAAAATAATTATAAATAATAAGATAATTAATAATAATATGATAATTAATAATGATATGATCATTAATAATAATATGATCATTAATAATAATATGATAATTAATAATAATGATGATATTAGTAATGCGAATGATAAGTGATGATTTATAAGAATCATG
>NC_091561.1:41087223-41097223 GCF_042767895.1 Penaeus vannamei
ATTCTGGAAGACTAAAGGCAGATCCCAACAAGTGTCACCCACCCCACCCCCACCCCCACCCCATCCCTCACCCTCTCCCTTCTGTCGCTACCCTGACTTTGATCTCTGAGCTCAGATTCCCCCTTATCCCTAATCCTTATACTCTCTTGGTAAGAGAGAGGGACGAGAGGGAGGGAGAGGGAGAGATGTAGGGGCGGGGGTGAGGGAGGACAAAGAGAGGGAGAGAGGCAGAGAGAGGGACAGAGGTAGGGAAGGAGAGGGAGAAGGAGGGGTAAGGAGGGAAGGAGGGAGAGGGAGAGAAGGAGGGGTAGGGAGGGAAGGAGGGAGAGGGACAGAGGTAGGGAAGGAGAGGGAGAAGGAGGGGTAGGGAGGGGGAAGAGGGAGTAAGAGAGGAAGAAGGGGGGGATAGGGAAGGACAGGGAGAAGGTAGGAAAGAGGGACAGGGAGAGAGAAAATTAGAAAAATAAGGAAAAAGAGAGAGAAAAATAGATAGATAGAGAAAGAAAAAGGGGCACGAGAAGGAGAGAACACCTAGCCTCTGATTCTCAAACTCGTCATATTCCCTCCTCCCTCCCTCCTTCCTTCCTTGCCTTCTCCCTCTTCCCCCCCGCCGTCCTCTTCTTCTCCTTCGCCTTCCCCTCTCCCTTTGTCGAGATTCCCCTTACTCTAATTCGCTTTTTTTCCTCCGATTCAGGTCCAATTGGATGAATGATTCCCTTGGTGATATCTTTCCCTGGAGCCTCACTGTCACTCTTTATATAAATGTTTATTTTTCTCTTTCTCTCACCCATACATACAAACACACACACACACACACACACACACACACACACACACACACACACACACAAACACACACACATGTATATATGTATATATATATATATGTATATATATATATATATATATATATATATATATATATATATATATATATATATATACATACATACATGCATAGATACATATATATATATATATATATATATATATATATATATATATATATATATATAGATATATATATATATATAGATATATACATATATATACATATATATATATATATATATATATATACACACACATATTCTCTTTCCTGTCTCTCCCTCCTTCCCCCTCTCTCTTTCTCTCTCTCTCTCTCTCTCTCTCTCTCTCTCTCTCTCTTTCTCTCCCCCACCCCCCACCCTCTCTCTCTCTCTCTCTCTCTCTCTCTCTCTCTCTCTCCCCTCCTTCTCACTCTCTCTCTCCCTCTCTCTATCCTGCAGTTTTTTTTTTTTTAAAGCAACCAACTGAAATACTCCACTATTTCCTCTACATATTTCCCCCTAATCCTCAGGAATCCTTTCAACCCTAATACCCCCAATCTGTCATCATCCTTCAGGACTTCTTCAAAATAATCCTTCCATCCTAGGCGACGCATCCTACCTCTCCACAGACGCGCATATCCTTCTAAGACACTCGTTAGTGATCTTCTGTTATTGATGTCTTTCGTCTAACCCTTTCCGTCTCTAGTTTATTGGGATGGCGTCGTCCGGGGTAATATATTCTGATCATCTTGCAATCACTGAGGGGGGTGTGGGGGTAGGGGGGTGGGTGTGGGGTGGGGGTGGGGTGTTGGGGTGGGTGTGTGTGTGGGGGGTTGGGGATAGGGGGTCCTTCTTGGTAATGTCGTAAATTATTATTATTATTACGGGGGTGGGTGGGGGGGTGGGGGTTGGGGTGGGTGGGGGTTGGTAAAGGGGTCCTTCTTGATAATGTCGTAAATTATTATTATTATTATTACTGTAATGGGTTTTCCTCCTTTTTGTTCTTCTCTGGCTTTCTCTCTGTTCTTTTCTTCTTCTTCTCTTTAATATCGTTTTTTTTTTCTCTGGTTTTATTTCTGCTCATACTTTTTTTCTTCTTTTCTCTTGGGGGTAAAAGGGTCCTTCTTGATAATGTCGTAAATTATTATTATTATTATTGTAATGGGGTTTCCTCCTTTTGTTCTTCTCTGGTTTTCTCTCTGTTCTTTTCTTCTTCTCTTTAATATCGTTTTTTTCTCTGGGTTTTATTACTGCCTGTCCTTTTTTTCTTTTTTTCGGGGGAGGAGGGGTAAAATGGTCCTTCTTGATAATGTCGTAAATTATTATTATTATTATTGTAATGCGATCTCTTCCTTCAAGGGGTTTCCTCCTTTTCTTCCTCCTTTTTTTGTTCTTATCTCCTTCAGTTTTTTTTTTATCATTCTCTCTTTTATATAGTTTTTTGTGGTTTTATTTCTGCTCTTTTTTTTTTTTTTTTTTTTTTTTTTTTTGCTTCTTTTTTCTATGGTCGTTTTCTGATATTCCCTTCTCTTCCTCCATTTTCTTTTCATTTTCTTTTAGTTCTTCCTTTTCATCTAACCTTTTCGTCCTCCAACATTCACCCTCACTTGCTTAGTCCTTTCTTTATTCTTTTTATTTTCTTTCAATCCTTTAATTCCCTCATTCCTCGATCCTTCTCATCCTCATTCCCTTCCACTATTCTTCTCTTTATTTTGCACTCCCTCCTTCTACTATTCTTCTCCTCTTACATTCCCTCCTTCCGTCCTGTATTTTTCACACCCTCCTATATTCCCTCCCTCCCTCTTCTTCCCTCCTCCTCACCCTCCTTTCCTCTGCTTCCTCTTTCTCATCTTCCTACATTCCCTTCTTGTTTCATCTTTCCTCTTTCTCACCTTCCTCCATTCCCTCCCTCCCTCTTCTTCCCTCTTTCTCATCCTCCTCCATTCCTCCCCCCCTCTTCTTCCCTCTTTCTCCCTCCTCCATTCCCTCCTCCCTCCTCCTCCCTCTTTCTCACCCCTCCTCCATTCCCTCCTTCCCTTCCCTCCCTCTCTTCCTCCTCTCTCCTTCACCCTTCCTACCATCCCTTTCTCTCTAATCTTTAACAGCCTCTCGTACATCTTATCTCCTGACGCTAAACCCATTCACATCCGTCACTTCTGTCCTCTCTCTCTCTCTCCTCCTTATCCCTTCTCCCTCTCCTTCTCTATGCTCTCTCCCCTCTCCTCCTCTACCCACTCTCCCTTCCCTACTTCCTCTTTCTCTATCCCCTCTCCCCCTCCTCTCTTCCCTCTCCCCTTCTATTCCTTCTCTCCTCCTCTCTCCCTCTCTTCCTTCCCTCTCCTCCTCTCCCCCTTCTTCCCTTCCCTTCCTCCTCTCCTCCTCTACCCTTTCTCCCTCTCTCCTCTATCCCTTCTCCTCCTCTCTCCCCTTTTATTCCCTCTCCTCCTCTACCCTCTCCTTTTCCCTCCCTCTCCTTCCTCTCCACCGCTACCCCCACACTCCCCTCCTCTCCACCTCTAACCCCTCTCCCCTCCCGCTACCTCTCTCTTCCCTCTCCTCCCAGCCTCTCATTTCTAACCCTTTAAGAAGATAACACTTCTCGTTCTTTCACTCAATCAGCCGTTCCTGCTCCCTTGTCGCCGTGTTCTAACGTTCATATATTTTTTTCAATTTGATTTGTGAACACAGATATTTTTATTAATTTTCATTTTGCTTGTTCTTATTATGATTATTGATTATTATCTTCATCATTGTTCTTATCATTATGCTTATTCTTTTTATCATTATCATTAATTGGCATTATGCTTGTTCTTATTATCATTATTATTATTAATTATTATCATCGTTCTTTGTATCATCATGGCTATTCCTATTATCATTATCATCCTCATTGTTGTTGTGGCTATTATTAGTAATACTATCTTTATCATTGATATAATTAACATCATCTGTATTATTGTCATTGTTATTATTATTATTATCACTACTACTGTTATTATTATCATTATCATTACCGGTGTTGTTCTTGTTGTTTTTATCGTTGTTGTTGTTGTGTCGTACCGTGTAGATCTTGATCAGTGGATATCTGCTTAAGAGCGGACTGTAACCAGGGGCGGGTTCAGAAAACTTTCTGGTGGGGGGCACAGGGGGTAACAACAATAAATCTGTGGGGGGGGGGGGGGGCGCCACATTACATATACAGGGGGGCCATTACGAGGAGTCAATGACCATTGGTGGAGCACACGGGGTGGCCAATCAGATTTCATGGGGTGGGGGGTGGGGGGGAAGGTGCCTCCCTGTGCCACCATGGAAGCCCCACGATCTTAGGTCTCAAGCACATTTCTCAGGTGTCTTGCGGTTCCTGGTAGGGTAGCTTCCATATCGTCATTTTTGTTTTTTATTACCATTACTATCATTATTATTATCTTTATTCTTACTATCCCCTCTCCTTCTCAATCCTTTCTCTCTTCCCTCTCCCATCTCCTTCTCTATCTCTTCTCCCCTCTTCTCCTCTATTCCCCCTCCCTTCCCTCTCCTCCTCTCGCCTTTTTTCAGGTTGTTCCTCGTCTTCAACATGAATCTCTCTCTGGTTAGCAACTTCAACCAGTAGTGATTCTCTTGTCTCTGTCAGATAGAACCCACAGCTGTTCTTCCCAGTACGCAGTCCTCTACACTTTTTAAGTTCCTTGTCCTATCATCCTTATTGCTATTATCATAATTCTTATTTTTTATTATCATCATTATCATAATCATTATCATCATCGTCACCCCAACCCATATCCTTATTGCTATTATTATAATTCTTATCTTTTATTATCATCATTATCATTATTATTATTATTATCTTCACCCCAACTCATATCCTTATTGCTATTATTATAATTCTTATTTCTTATTATCATCATTATCATTATTATTATTATCATCGTCACCCCAACTCATTCAATCCAAGTTTCCGAATTACGTTAGCTCCTACGACCATTGATATCATCCTCGTCCTTATCTTCCACAATCTCTGGAGTTCGACCTGCAGAGCCTGATAACACTGGATCTTCTCTTTCTCATTCTTGATTATCCTCTTAATCACCCGGGACAGCTAGTTCGACTATTAGGCAGTCCACTGATGTCTTGTCCACTGCAAGGATGTCTGGGTGCCTCGTCTTAATTTCATGATCAGCTGGCATCATTAAATCTCACAAGATCTTGACTTTGTCCTTTTTAATGACTATTTTTGGTGTGTTCAGTGCATTCCGAGGTATAAGGGTGTTCTTTTTTCGCTTTTTGTTTTTTTGCATAACTCTTTGTGCACAATTCTGGTAGCGTTATCACGTCACTTCTTCTATTCGACTATTTTTGGCTTGTGTTCGTAGCATTCCGAGGCATAAAGGTGTTCATTTTTTGTTTTGTTTTCTTTTTTCTTTTTTGCATAACTTGTGCACAATTCTGGTAGCGTCGTCACGTCACTTCTTGTACTCTGTCTTCGCCAACTTATTCCATTTACTAATTATATGGTTTATTCATTTATCCCTTTCTCCAAAAAGTCTACGTAAGGAAGACATGTTCTGGTTCTCGACATGATGTTCCAAAGTGCCTGGTTCTGCGCCGCCATGACCATTCCCTCAGTTTCCCTCTCTAAGTCTCCCTGTCTCGACCTCGACCACGATTTATCCATATCAGGAACTCCTTCTAATCCCTAATTATCCTTCCACCCTTCAGCATTGCTTTCCAACTTTCCATTCGCTCCCTCTCCCTCTTCTTACTCTTTTCTCCCCTTCACCCTTCTACATCCTTTTCTATTATCCATTCTTTTCCTTCTAATCTTTACCATCTCGTATACCTTATCTCACGAGGCTAAACCCATTCGCATCTGTCTCTTCTATCCCTTCCCTCTCCCCTCTCCTCCTCCTTCTTAATCCCTTCTCCCTTCCCTCTCGCCTCTCCTCCTCTGTCTTCTTTCCCTTCCCTCTCCTTCTTTATCCCCTCTTCCTTGTCTTCTCCTTCTCAATCCCTTCTCTCTTCCATCTCCCCTTTCCTCCTCTATCCCCTCTTCCTTCCCTCTCCTTTCGCCTTTTTTACAGGTTGTTCCTCGTCTTCAACATGAATCTCTCTCTGGTTAGCAACTTCAACCAGTAGTGATTCTCTTGTCTCTGTTAGAACCCTCAGCTGTTCTTCCCAGTACGCAGTCCTCTACACTTTTCAAGCTCCTTGTCCTATTATCCTTATTGCTATTATTATAATTCTTATTTTTTATTATCATCATTATCATTAATATTATTATTATCTTCACCCCAACTCATATCCTTATTGCTATTATTATAATTCTTATCTTTTATTATCATCATTATCATTATTATTATTATTATCTTCACCCCAACTCATATCCTTATTGCTATTATTATAATTCTTATCTTTTATTATCATCATTATCATTATTATTATCTTCACCCCAACTCATATCCTTATTGCTATTATTATAATTCTTATCTTTTATTATCATCATTATCATTATTATTATTAATCTTCACCCCAACTCATATCCTTATTGTTATTATTATAATTCTTATCTTTTATTATCATCTATCATTATCATTATTATTATCTTCACCCCAATTCATTCAATTCAAGTTTCCGAATTACGTTAGCTCCTACGACCACTGATATCATCCTCGTCCTTATCTTCCACAATCTCTGGAGTTCGACCTGCAGAGCCTGATAACACTGGATCTTCACTTTCTCATTCTTAATTATCCTCTTAATCACTAATAGCTAGTTCGACTATTAGGCAGTCCATTGATGTCTTGTCCACTGCAAGGATGTCTGGGTGCCTCGTCTTAATTTCATGATCAGTTGATATCATTAAATCTCACAAGATCTTGACTTTGTCCTTGTTAATGGCTATTTTTGGTGTGTTTTCGTTGCATTCCGAGGCATATATATATATATATATATATATATATATATATATATATATATATATATATATATATATATATATATATATATATATATATATATATATATATATATATATATATTTGCATAACTCTTTATGCACAATTCTGGTAGCGTTATCACGTCACTTCTTCTACTCGACTATTTTTGGTGTGTGTTCGTAGCACTCCGAGGCATAAAGGTGTTCATTTTTTGTTTTGTTTTATGTTTTTTTTTTTTGCATAACTTGTGTACAATTCTGGTAGCGTTGTCACGTTACTTCTTGCACCCTGTCTTCGCCAATTTACTCCACTCACTAATCAGATGTTTTATTCCTTTATCTCTTTCTCCAAAAAGTCTACGTAAGGAAGACATGTTCTGGTTCTCGACATGATGTTCCAAGTGCCTGGTTCTGCGCCACCATGACCTTTCCCTCAGTTTCCCTCTCTAAGTCTCCCTGTCTCGACCTCGACCACGATTTATCCATATCAGGAACTCCTTCTAATCCCTAATTATCCTTCCACCCATCTGCATTGCTTTCCAGCTTTCCACTCGCTCCCTCTCCCTCTTCCTCTTCCTCCTCTTTTCTCCCCTTCACCCTTCTACATCCTTTCCTATTATCCATTTTTTCCCTTCTAATCTTTACCATCTCGTAGATCTTATCTCACGAGGCTAAACCCATTCGCATCCGTCTCTTCTCTCCCTTCCCTCTCCCCTCTCCTCCTCCTTCTCAGTCCCTTCTCTCTTCCCTCTCCCCTCTCCTCCTCCTTCTCAGTCCCTCCTCTCTCTCCTCTCCCGCTCCTCCTCTATCTTCTTTCCCTTCCCTCTCCTTCTTTATCCCCTTTTCCTTCTCTTCTCCTTCTCAATCCCTTCTGTCTTCCCTCTCCCCTCTCCTTCTCTAACCCCTCTCCCCTTCTATACCCTCTCCCTTCCCTTCTCCCTCTCCTCCTTCCCCTCTCATTTCCCTCTCCCCCCTCCTTCTCAATCCCTTATCCCTCCCCTCTCCCCTCTCCTCCTCCTTCTCAGTCCCTCCTCTCTTCCCTCTCCCCTCTCCTTCTCTATCTTCTTTCCCTTCCATCTCCTTCTTTATCCCCTCTTCCTTCTCTTCTCCTTCTCAATCCTTTCTGTCTTCCCTCTCCCCTCCTTCTCTATCCCTTTTCCTTCTCTCTCCCCTCTCCCCTCCCCCTTCTCCTCTATCCCCTCTTCCTTCCCTCTTCCCTCTCCTTCTCAATTTTTTCTCTCTTCCCTCTCCCCTCTCCTCCTCTATTCCCTCTTCCCTCTCCTTCTCAATCCTTTCTCGCTTCCCTCTCCCCTCTCCTTCTCAATCCCTTAACCCTTCCTTCTCCTCCTCTATCTTCTCTCCCTTCCCTCTCCTTCTTTATCCCCTCTTCCTTCCCTCTTCTCCTCAATCCCTTCTCCCTTCCCTCTCCGTTTTTTTTTCTTTCAGGTTGTTCCTCGTCTTCAACATGAATCTCTCTCTGGTTAGCAACTTCAACCAGTAGTGATTCTCTTGTCTCTGTTAAATAGAATCCGCAGCTGTTCTTCCCAGTGCGCAGTCCTCTTCACTTCTCTCTCCCCTCTCCCCTTCTGTCCCTTCTCCTCCTCTCTCCACTCTTCCTTCCCTCTCCTCCTCTACCCTCTCTCTCCTTTACCCTTCTCCTCCTCTCTCCACTCTTTCTTTCCTCTCCTACTCTACTCTCTCTCTCCTTTACCCTTCTCCTCCTCTCTCCATTCTTCCTTCCCTCTCCTACTCTACCCTATCTCTCCTTTTCCCCTCTCCTTTTCTCTCCACTCTTCCTTCCCTCTCCTCCTCTACCCTCTCTCCTCCTCTCTCCACTCTTCCTTCCTTCTCCTCCTCTACCCTCTCTCCTCCTCTCTCCACTCTTCCTTCCTTCTCCTCCTCTACCCTCTCTCCTTTTCCCCTCTCCTCCTCTCTCCACTCTTCCTTCCCTCTCCTCCTCTACCCTCTCTCTCCTTTTCCCCTCTCCTCCTCTCTCCACTCTTCCTTCCCTCTCCTACTCTACCCTCTCTCTCCTTTTCCCCTCTCCTCCTCTCTCCACTCTTCCTTCCCTCTCCTCTTCTAACCTCTCTCTCCTTTTCCCCTCTCCTCCTCTCTCCGCTCTTCCTTCCCTCTCCTACTCTACCCTCTCTCCTTTTCCCCTCTCCTCCTCTCTCCCTTCCCTCCTCTACCACTTCTCCCTTCCCTCTCCTCCTATAACCTCTCTTTTTAAGCTCCTTGTCCTATTATCATTATTGTTATTATTGTTATTGTTGTTATTATTACTATTATCATTAATACTATTATTATCATCATCATTACTATTTTTGTTATTATTATTATCTTTATTTGTAATATTGTAATTTTTATTACTATTGTTATTATTATTATCATTATCATTGATAGTATCATTATTATTACTATTACCCTTGTCATTATTATCGTTATAATTATTATCAACGTTACTGTTATTAGTAATATCATTATTATTATTATCATTATTAGCATTATTGTTATCTTTATTATTATTGTTATTACTATTATTATCATTATCATTATTATTATTATCATTATTATTGTCATTATTATTATTGTTTTTGCTGTTTTCATTATCATATTTGTTCTCGATGTTGTTGTTGTTAATGTTATTGTTGTTATCATTGTATTTTTACCATTACTATCATTATTCTCATTATTCTCTTAATCATTACTATTGTTATCATTATTATCACTATCATTATTATTGCTATTATTTTTATCATCATTATCAATATCATCTTCATTATCATCATAATCATATCATTACTGATATTATTGTAATTAAAATTATCAGCTTAAGCAATAGTAGTTGTAGTAATATCATAATTTCCATTCTCATTAGCAGTATCATTATCATTATTATCCTATTTTTTTATTGCAATCATCTTACTTATCTTCTTATAAGTAATATGACATAATTATATGTTTGTTTGGTGCCAGATGTATTTCTCTAGGGGGGGGGGGGCTTAGATGGTCGTTTGTCGTCTCTCTCTATCCGCCCCCCCCCCTCTCTCTCTCTCTCTCTCTCTCTCTCTCTCTCTCTCTTTATCTCTCTCTCTCTATCTCTCTCTCTCTCTCTCTCTCTCTCTCTCTCTCTCCATCCTTCCCTCCCACCCTACTCTCTCTTTCTTACTCTTCCCTTCCGCAATGAACATGGAAATATAAGGATAATGATAATGTTGATTCTGATTGCAAACCCTTCAGCCAAAGCCAAAAAAGATTA
>NC_091561.1:41099723-41104723 GCF_042767895.1 Penaeus vannamei
AGAAAGAGAAGAAGAAGAAGGAATTAACTCAGAATGATCTCGAAGGGATGGAGAAAAAAGAAGAGAAAGAAGGAGAAGGAAAAAAAGAAGAAGAAGGATATCTGAGGGATCTCGAAGGGAAGAAGAAGAAGAAAAAGGAGAAAGCCCAAGCTCTGAATAATCTCAAACGAAAAAAAAAGACGAAAAAAAAGAAGAAAAAGAAGGAGAAGAAGAGGAAGAAGAAGAATGGGAAGAGATGATAGTAACTCCTCACCGCAAAGGGCGAAGACTGGTGGGCGGCGTCCGTAGATTAATGGTCCCTCAGACGCTGATAGTAAGGGGGTTGGGGTGGGTTATAATGGGGAGTGAAAGGGTGGGGGGATAGGAGTGGGGGAGGGGGTGGGGGAGATGGAAAGGAGAGGGGAGGGGTGGGGGATAGGAGTGGGGGAGGGGTGGGGGGAGTGGGGGGAGGATGGAAGGGAGAGGGTGGGGGGATAGGAGTGGGGAAGGGGGTGGAGGAGGATGGAAGGGAGAGGGGGGTAGGGAGGATATGGAAGGGAGGAGTGGGGAAGGGGGGAAGGATGGAATGGAGAGGGGGGGGGAGGGAGGATGAAAGGGAGGAGTGGGGAAGGGGGGGAAGGATGGACTGGAGAGGTGGGGTAAGGAGGAATGGAAAGGGGGTGGGGAAGGGGGTAGGGAGGATGGAAGAGAGGAGTGGGGAAGGGGAGGGGGAGGATGGAAGGGAGGAGTGGGGAAGGGGGTGGGGGAGATGGAATGGAGAGGAGGGGTGGGGGAGATGGAAGGGAGGAATGGAGAGGGGGGTGGTGGAGGGGAAGATGGAAGGGAGGAAGAGAAGAATGGAGGTAGGGTGGGTTATAATGGGGAGAGAAAAGGGGGGGGGGAGGAAAGGAATAGAGAGGGGGAGGGGGAGGGTGGAATGGAGAGAGGGGGTGGGGGAGGGGAAGATGGAAGGGAGGAATGGAGAGGAATGGGGAAGGGGGGGTAGAATGGAGAGGGGGGGTGGGGGAGGGGGAGATGGAAGGGAGAGGGGGGTGGGAGAGGGGAGGATGAAATGGCGAGAGAGGAGAAAGGGGAGGATGAGAAAGAGGCGTTCTCTCTTTGTCTTTGTTTGTCTGTCTGTCTGTCTGTCTCTCTCTCTCTCTCTCTCTCTCCCTCAATCGCCCTTTCTTATTCTCTCTCTTTCTTATCTCATAATATTTACTTTCAAATATTTTACGCTTTTATGATGTTTCAGACTCGTAGCAGATGGATGATTTAAGATATTTAAAAAATCTGTAGATGTTACATTTCACATTTTCATGTACTCGATATACGAAAGAAATTCTTACAGATTCTTTACTTGTAATTGTGTTATACGTTTTATTAGTTTCTTGTGAATATCTAAATCAGAGCTAGATACACAAAGACGATCATGTCATTTCTTTTCTTTGCTTTTTTCTTTTCTTTTCTTTATATTTATCAACTTTTCAGTCATTTTGGACACGTCTAGTAACACTGCCTCTCCAATTTAGAAGAATTATCGTGGTTACTGAAACAAGAGAAAAATTGAGCATTTATTTATGCTCTAACTAAAGGCTCAATATTTATGCATCGAATATAGATTAAATATAGATATAAATAAATTAGATTAAATATAGATATAAATAAATTAGATTAAATATAGATATAAATAAATTAGATTAAATATAGATATAAATAAATCAAATTATATATAAGTGCATGTTAGGAATTCACTCACAAAAATATTGCAATTGACTAGCACGTAAGCTGATCAACTCGAGAGTCATTGTTGTGATTCTGTAATGTGTATAGATGCAACATATACAGTTTGAGTGCACAAATCTCAAATAAAAGAGGGAGAAGAAGAGGAAGAGGAAGAGGAAGAAGAAGAGGAAGAAGGAGAGGATGTGGAGGAAGAAGAAGAAGAGGAGGGGGAGGAGGAGGAGGAAGAGGAAGAGGAAGATGAAGAAGAAGAAGAAGAAGAAGAGGAGGAGGAGAAAGAAGAAGTAGAGGAGAGGTTATAGAAGAAGAAGAAGAAAAAAGAGAGGTTATAGAAGGAGAAGAAGAAGAGGGAAATAATTAACATATATATGTACATATAAAAATACAAGATTGTTAATGAAATAAATATCGTATTACTATCAATGTACATATAAAAATACAAGATTGTTAATGAAATAAATATCGTATTACTATTACCACTGAGAGTTAGTGTGATTGCAATTGTATATATCATTCATTTTGCAAATCATTATTACTGAAACTAGTATTGTTGTTGCATTCATTCAGAATAACAATTTCCGAAATAAATATTATTAACCGATACAGACTGTTCTGAATAATACCGAGTCTCCTTTGGCCTACTGAAGGGATTGCAAGCCTAATGGAAATTTTGGAATAACTCACTTTATAGATTTTTTAATTGCTTTGTCTAATGTCGGGAATGTTGTGTTGCAGTAGTATTTTTCTTCGTTATATTTCAAGGTAATTTTTTTGCCAATGTTATTATTATCAACATATATCATTGCATATTGGTATATCCTTGTTATTACTGATGATTTCATTGCATTGATGTATTTTTTATGTTGTTGTTTCGCCGTTCATTGCAAAGTATCTATTATAAGATGAAATATCTTTGCTATATATAAGAGAGAAGCATTTTTGTTACATATAAGAGAGAAGCATCTTTGTTACATATAAGAGAGAAGCATCTTTGTTATATATAAGAGAGAAGCATCTTTGTTACATATAAAAGAGAAGCAATTATGTTACATATAAAAGAGAAGCAATTATGTTACATATAAAAGAGAAGCATCTATGTTACATATAAAAGAGAAGCATCTTTGTTACACATAAGAAAGAAGCATCTTTGTTACATATAAGAGAGAAGCATCTTTGTTATATATAAGAGAGAAGCATCTTAGTTACATATAAGAGAGAAGCATCTTTGTTATATATAAGAGAGAAGCATCTTTGTTACATATAAAAGAGAAGCAATTATGTTACATATAAAAGAGAAGCAATTATGTTACATATAAAAGAGAAGCATCTATGTTACATATAAAAGAGAAGCATCTTTGTTACACATAAGAAAGAAGCATCTTTGTTACATATAAGAGAGAAGCATCCTTGTTATATATGAGAGAGAAACATCTTTGTTACATATAAGAGAGAAGCATCTTTGTTATATATAAGAGAGAAGCATCTTAGTTACATATAAGAGAGAAGCATCTTTGTTATATATAAGAGAGAAGCATCTTTGTTACATATAAAAGAGAAGCAATTATGTTACATATAAAAGAGAAGCAATTATGTTACATATAAAAGAGAAGCATCTATGTTACATATAAAAGAGAAGCATCTTTGTTACACATAAGAAAGAAGCATCTTTGTTACATATAAGAGAGAAGCATCTTTGTTATATATAAGAGAGAAGCATCTTAGTTACATATAAGAGAGAAGCATCTTTGTTATATATAAGAGAGAAGCATCTTTGTTACATATAAAAGAGAAGCAATTATGTTACATATAAAAGAGAAGCAATTATGTTACATATAAAAGAGAAGCATCTATGTTACATATAAAAGAGAAGCATCTTTGTTACACATAAGAAAGAAGCATCTTTGTTACATATAAGAGAGAAGCATCCTTGTTATATATGAGAGAGAAACATCTTTGTTACATATAAGAGAGAAGCATCTTTGTTATATATAAGAGAGAAGCATCTTTGTTACACATAAGAAAGAAGCATCTTTGTTACATATAAGAGAGAAGCATCCTTGTTATATATAAGAGAGAAGCATCTTTGTTATATATAAGAGAGAAGCATCTTTGTTACATATAAAAGAGAAGCAATCATGTTACATATAAAAGAGAAGCAATTATGTTACATATAAGAGAGAAGCATCTTTGTTATATATAAGAGAGAAGCATCTTTGTTACACATAAGAAAGAAGCATCTTTGTTACATATAAGAGAGAAGCATCTTTGTTATATATAAGAGAGAAGCATCTTTGTTATATGTAAGAGAGAAGCATCTTTCTTATATATAAGAGAGAAGCATCTTTGTTATATATAAGTGAGAAGCATCTTTGTTACATATAAAAGAGAAGCATCTTTGTTATGTATAAGAGAGAAGCATCTTTGCTACATATAAGAGAGAAGCATCTTTGTTACGTATAAGAGAGAAGCATCTTTGTTACATATAAGAGAGAAGCATCTTTGTTATATATGAGAGAGAAACATCTTTGTTACATATAAGAGAGAAGTATCTTTGTTACATATAAGAGAGAAGCATCTTTGTTACATATAAGAGAGAAGCATCTTTGTTATATATAAGAGAGAAGCATCTTTGTTATATACAAGAGAGAAGCATCTTTGTTACATATAAGAGAGAAGCATCTTTGTTATATATAAGAGAGAAGCATCTTTGTTACATATAAGAGAGAAGCATCTTTGTTACATATAAGAGAGAAGCATCTTTGTTACATATAAGAGAGAAGCATCTTTGTTACATATAAGAGAGAAGCATCTTTGTTACATATAAGAGAGAAGCATCTTTGTTACATACAAGAGAGAAGCATCTTTGTTACATACAAGAGAGAAGCATCTTTGTTGTATATAAGAGAGAAGCATCTTTGTTACTTATAAGAGAGAAGCATCTTTGGTACTTATAAGAGAGATGCATCTTTGTTGTATATAAGAGAGAAGCATCTCTGTTACATATAAAAGAGAAGCATTTTTGTTACATATGAGAGAGAGAATCTTTGTTATATATAAGAGAGAAGCATCTCTGTTATATATAAGAGAGAAGCATCTTTGTTATATATAAGAGAGAAGCATCTTGGTTACATATAAGAGAGAAGCATCTTTGTTACATATAAGACAGAAGCATCTTTGTTATGTATAAGAGAGAAGCATCTCTGTTACATATAAAAGAGAAGCATTTTCGTTATATATAAGAGAGAAGCATCTTTGTTACACGTAAGAGAGAAGCATCT
>NC_091561.1:41109723-41114723 GCF_042767895.1 Penaeus vannamei
AAAAAGAAAAAGAAAACGAATGGAGGAAAGAGAGTGAGAGAGAGAGAGAGAGAGAGAGAGAGAGAGAGAGAGAGAGAGAGAGAGAGGGAGAGAGAGAGAAACGAATAAAAAAAAACGAATGGAGGAAAAGGAAAAAAAACGAATGGAGGAAAACGAAAAAACGAAAAAAAACGAATAGAGGAAAAAGAAAAAAAGCGAAAAAGAAAAAACGAAAAAAACGCGATCAGATAAGGTTCTATGTTACCCGAAATTAGTATGCAGATTAGTTCCGGAGAGTTAGTCGCACCCGGTAACTAATGGGACGCTAAAAATTGTATTTGCACTGAGGCCAATTCGGTTAAGAAGACCAAAGTTTCTTTTTTTTCTTCCTGCAAATTGTCTTCGATTTTAGACATAGGCCTATAAAGCATCGCCCTAAAAATTGTATTTGCACTGAGGCCAATTCGGTTAAGAAGAGCAAAAAAAATCTTTTTCTTCCAGCAAAATGTCTTCGATATTAGACATAGGCCTATAAAGCATCGACCTTAACTAAAGGGACGCTAAAATTGTATTTGCACTGAGGCCAATTCGTTTAAGAAGAGCAAAGGTTTTTTTTTCTTCCAGCAAATTGTCTTCGATTTTAGACATAGGCCTATAAAGCATCGCCCTAAAAATTGTATTTGCACTGAGGCCAATTCGTTTAAGAAGAGCAAAGAAGATTTTTTTTTCTCTTCCAGCAAAATGTCTTCGATTTTAGACATAGGCCTATCAAGTATCGACCTTAACTAATGGGACGCAAAAAATTGTATTTGCACTGAGGCCAATTCGGTTAAGAAGAGCAAAGTCTTTTTTTTTTTTCCTGCAAATTGTCTTCGATTTTAGACATAGGCCTATAAAGCATCGCCCTAAAAATTGTATTTGCACTGAGTTCCAATTCGTTTAAGAAGAGCAAAGTTTTTTTTTTCTTCCTGCAAATTGTCTTCGATTTTAGACATAGGCCTATAAGGTATCGGCCTTAACTACTGGGACGCTAAAAATTGTATTTGCACTGAGACCAATTCGTTTAAGAAGAGCAAAGTTTTTTTCCTGCAAATTGTCTTCGATTTTAGACATAGGCCTATAAAGCATCGCCCTAAAAATTGTATTTGCGCTGAGGCCAATTCGTTTAAGAAGAGCAAAATTTTTTTGTTTTTATCAAATTGTCTTCGATTTTAGACATAGGCCTATAAAGTATCGACATAGGCCTATAAAGTATCGACCTTAACTAAAGGGACGCTAAAAATTGTATTTGCACTGAGGCCAATTTGGTTAAGAAGAGCAGTCTTTTTTTTCTTCCTGCAAATTGTCTTCGATTTTAGACATAGGCCTATAAAGCATCGCCCTAAAAATTGTATTTGCACTGAGGCCAATTGTCTTCGATCTTAGACATAGGCCTATAAAGCATCGACCTTAACTAATGGGACGCTAAAAATTGTATTTGCACTGAGGCCAATTCGTTTAAGAAGAGCAATTTTTTTTTCTTCCTGCAAATTTGTCTTCGATTTTAGACATAGGCCTATCAAGTATCGACCTTAACTAATGGGACGCTAAGAATTGTATTTGCACTGAGGCCAATTCGTTTAAGAAGAGCAAAAAAAATCTTTTTCTTCCAGCAAATTGTCTTCGATTTTAGACATAGGCCTATAAAGCATCGCCCTAAAAATTGTATTTGCACTGAGGCCAACTCGGTTAAGAAGACCAAAGAAGATTTTTTTTTCTAGCAAAATGTCTTCGATTTTAGACATAGGCCTATAAAGCATCGCCCTTAAATAATGGGACGCAAAAAATCGTATTTGCACTGAGGCCAATTCGTTTAAGAAGAGCAAAAAAAATCTTTTTCTTCCAGCAAAATATCTTCGATTTTACACATAGGCCTATAAAGCATCGCCCTTAACTAATGGGACGCTAAAAATTGTATTTGCACTGAGGCCAATTCGGTTAAGAAGAGCAAAGTTTTTTTTTTTTTTTTTCCTGCAAATTGCCTTCGATTTTAGACATAGGCCTATAAAGCATCGCCCTAAAAATTGCCAATTCGCTTAAGAAGACCAAAGAGGTTTTTTTTTCCAACAAAATGTCTTCGATTTTAGACATAGGCCTATAAAGCATCGCCCTAAAAATTGTATTTGCAATGAGGCCAATTCGTTTAAGAAGGCAAAGTCTTTTTCTTCCTGCAAATTGTCTTCGATCTTAGACATAGGCCTATAAAGCATCGCCTTTAACTAATAGGACGCTAAAAATTGTAATTGCACTGAGGCCAATTCGGTTAAGAAGACCAAAGAAGATTTTTTTTTTCCTGCAAAATGTCTTTGATTTTAGACATAGGCCTATAAAGCATCGCCCTAAAAATTGTATTTGCACTGAGGCCAATTCGTTTAAGAAGAGCAAAGAAGTTTTTTTTCCTTCCTGCAAAATGTCTTCGATTTTAGACATAGGCCTATAAAGCATCGCCCTGGGATTTTTGAAAATGGGATAATCATTATTAAAACATAATTTTTGTGTGTGTGTGAATCATTCTTTTCAGAGGAATACAAGACATGGATAATGATAATAATAAACAACTTTGATATTGATAACAATAATGATAGTTATAAAGATATTTTAAATGTGAGTGTGCTGATAATACTCTTGGTGATAAGGATAATAAATATAACGCTATTAATAATCATGATGATAATAATGATATTAATGGTAATAATAATAATGATAATAATGATAATAATAATAATAATAATAATAATAATAATAATAATAATAATAATAATAATAATAATAATAATAATAATAATAATAATAATAAAAATAGCAATAAAAACAATAATAAATGATCATGGTGATAACAGCAATAATAGTAATAAGGATAATATTAATAACAATGAATATAACATTAAAAATGGTAACAAAATTAATGATAATGATAGCACCAATAATCATTATCATTGTTATTATCGTTTTAATCATAATCATTGTTATTATTATTATTATCATTATTATTATTATTATTACATTATCATTATCAATGTTGTTGTCGTTGTTATTATTATTGATATAATAATTATTATTACTATTCATGTTATCACTACCATTATCATTCCCAGAATTTTAATTTGATAATAGTGATAATAATAAAAGTGATGCTAATGCTAAAATTATATGATAATGATCATAGATGTACTCATAATCATTGACTCAATTCTGGACAGATCTGGAAATTCTAAGACATTTTCTTCATATCTATCCTAAGTAATTTGATATTCAAATAACTGCCAATCATTTGCCGCGTCACATTTGAATCAGCCAATCAGATCCCTCGTTTCACCTACGCGCGCTATTTTCTTTTCTTTTTTCTTTCTTTCTTTCTTTTCCAAACGTATGTGCTGCGGCTATTATTAGATAAATTTTTGTCTCTTCCATAAAATAGATTTCTTTTATTTCATCCTGGTGATTTATAATCAAATAAGAAAAGAAAATCTATCTCGCATTGAAATTGTTTGTTGGCCTTTGCGACTGCGCCGAACTCGAAAGTCCGCGGCGATCATTTTACACTGCCGCTCTCGTCATTTTTATACAAAATTTCTTCTTTATTCGCAATATCTTGAAAAAATATCTGTCCGTAACATAGAAATTACCAATGATATTGACACTGATATCTTTAATGATGAGAGTAATGTTGATCAAGACTATAATTATGATTATAACGACTGTAATAACAAAGCTAACAATACAACACAATAACAACAAAAACAAACAAACAAACAAATGCATATAAGAATACGCACAACAACAACAACAACAACGCATATAAGAATACGCACAACAACAACAAAAACAACAACAACGCATATAAGAATTCGTATAACAACGACAACAACAACAACAACGCATATAAGAATACGCACAACAACAACAAAAACAACAACAACGCATATAAGAATACACATAACAACAACAAGAACAACAACGCATATAAGAATACGCACAACAACAACGCATGTAAGAATTCGTATAACAACAACAACAACAACGACAACAACGCATATAAGAATACGCACAACAACAACGCATGTAAAAATTCGTATAACAACAACAACAACAACAAGAACAACAACAACGCATATAAGAATACGCACAACAATAACAACAACAACAACAACAACAACATTTCTCCACGTTCTCCTTCCCCGACACGCCGATAGACCCAGCCGTGCGTTCGGGCCCTTGATGTGCTATATGCAAATCCGGGGAATATTCTCGAAGATGTGACGCATCAGAAGGAGGGGGAAGTGGGGGGGAGGGGGGGGGGAAGTGGGGGGAGGGGGGGAAGTAGGGGGGGAGGGGGGGGAGTGGGGAGCGAGAGAGCGACGCGGGGGAATGCTCTGGGTCGAGGTGGGGGGTGGGGGGTTAGGGGGGAAGGAGGGGGAGGTGAGGGGGGTGAGGGAGGGGGAAGGGAAGGGGGGTGAGAGGGAGGTGAGGGGAAGGATGGGGAGGTGAGGAGGAGGATGGGGGGGTGAGGGGAAGGAGGGGGGAGAGGAAGGGAGGAAGGGAGGGGTGAGGGGGAGGATGGGGGTGAGGGGAAGGAAGGGGGGGTGAGGGGAGGGAAGGAGGGTGAGGGGAAGGGGTAAAGGGGAGGATGGGAGGGGTGAGGGGAAGGAGGGGGGGAAGGGAGGGGGAAAAGAAGGGGGCTGAGGGGGAGGAAGAGGAGGAGGAAGGGGGGTGAGGGGAAGGAGGGTGAGGGAGGGGGTGAGGGGGAGGAAGGAGGGGGAGGAAGGCGGAATGGGTAGGGGGGAAGGAGTGAGAAGGGGGAAGAAGGGGAGAGGGAGAGGTAGGGGAGAGGGAGGGGAAGGAGGGAAAGGGAGGAGGAGGAGGGACACAAAAGAGGAAGGTTTATGGGAGGCCGTCGAGATTTCTTTTATAGATGTGTTTGGGGAGGTTTCCTTATATTGATTTGTAGGTAGATATCAACACATACACTTGCGCGCGCGTGT
>NC_091561.1:41134723-41144723 GCF_042767895.1 Penaeus vannamei
AAAAAGGTAAAGGAAAATAAAAGAAAGAAAGAAAGAAAGGAGGATCCTGGGGAGAGACTGGGGGATGGGGCGAGGTTTCCGCTCGTGTGGGGAGCCGGTTTCCTCTGTTCTTTTCCTTTCTTTAGCCTTTTGTTCGTTGATTTTCATCCATTTAAGGATTTATATTTTCTTTTTGAAGAAGAAAACGAAGAAAAATACGAAGAAAAGAAGAGAAAGAAAACAACACCCTAAACAGAAGAAAAAAAAGAGAAAGTAAAAAAAAAAAAGAAAAGGAAAATAAAATAAATAAAGAAAGGAGAATGTAAAGAAAAGAAAGAAAGAAAAAAGAAAAAGAAAAAGCAAAAAAAGAAAGAAAGGAGAAAGCAAAAAAGGAAAAAAAAAGGAAAACCGAAGGGGTTTCCCGGAGCCCCAAACCGGCTGGGTTCCTGCGTCTCCTTCCTGCCCCGAGAGCGTCCTGCGAGCATCCTGCCTGGCTGCGTCGGGGATCCTGGGGAGAGACTGGGGGATGGGGCGAGGTTTCCGCTCGTGTGGGGAGCCGGTTTCCTCTGTTCTCTTCCTTTCTTTATCCGGTTGTTCGTTGATTTTCATCCATTTGATGATTTATAATTTCTTTTTGAAGAAGAAGAAAACGAAAAAAAGGAAAAATGCGAAGAGAGAAAAAGAAGAAAAAAATAACAGCACCCTAAACAGAAGAAAAAAAAGGAGAAAGTAAAAAAAAGAAAGAAAGAAAAAAGAAAAGGAAAACCGAAGGGGTTTCCCGGAGCCCCAAACCGGCTGGGTTCCTGCGTCTCCTTCCTGCCCCGAGAGCGTCCTGCGAGCATCCTGCCTGGCTGCGTCGGGGATCCTGGGGAGAGACTGGGGGATGGGGCGAGGTTTCCGCTCGTGTGGGGAGCCGGTTTCCTCTGTTCTTTTCCCTTCTTTATCCGGTTGTTTGTTGATTTTCGTCCATTTGATTATTTATGATTTCTTTTTGAAGAAGAAAACGAAGAGAAGAAGGAAAAATGCGAAGAGAGAAAAAGAGGAAAAAGATGATAACACCCTAAAAAGAAGAAGAAAAAAGAAAAGGAAAATAAAAGAAAGAAAGAAAGGAGAAAGTAAAAAAAAGAAAAAGAAAACAAGAAAAAGCAAAAAAAAAAAAAAGAAAGAAAGAAAGGAGAAAGAAAGAAAGAAAAAAAAAAAAAGGAGAACCGAAGGGGTTTCCCGGAGCCCCAAACCGGCTGGGTTCCTGCGTCTCCTTCCTGCCCCGAGAGCGTCCTGCGAGCATCCTGCCTGGCTGCGTCGGGGATCCTGGGGAGAGACTGGGGGACGGGGCGAGGTTTCCGCTCGTGTGGGGAGCCGGTTTCCTCTGTTCTTTTCCTTTCTTTAGCCGTTTGTTCGTTGATTTTCATCCATTTGATTATTTATAATTTCTTTTTGAAGAAGAAAACGAAGAAAAAGAGGAAAAATACGAAGAAAAGAAGAAGAGAAAGAAAACAACCCTAAAAAGAAGAAGAAAAAATAAAAGAGAAAGTAAAAAAAGAAAGAAAGAAAAAAAGAAAAGGAAAACAAAAGAAAGAAAGATAGGAGAAAGTAAAAAAAGAAAGAAAGAAAGAAAAAAGAAAAGGAAAATAAAAAAAAGAAAGAAAGGAGAAAGCAAAAAAGGAAAAAGAAGGAGAAACGAAGGGGTTTCCCGGAGCCCCAAACCGGCTGGGTTCCTGCGTCTCCTTCCTGCCCCGAGAGCGTCCTGCGAGCATCCTGCCTGGCTGCGTCGGGGATCCTGGGGAGAGACTGGGGGATGGGGCGAGGTTTCCGCTCGTGTGGGGAGCCGGTTTCCTCTGTTCTCTTCCTTTCTTTATCCGGTTGTTCTTTAATTTTCATCCATTTGATGATTTATAATTTCTCTTTGAAGAAGAAAACGAAGAAGAGAGAGAAAACAACACCCTAATAATAAGAAAAAAAAGAAAGGAGAAAGTAAAAAAAAAAATAAGAAATAAGAAAAGGAAAATAAAAGAAAGAAAGGAGAAAGTAAAAAAAAAGAAATAAGAAAAGGAAAATAAAAGAAAGAAAGAAAGGAAAAAGTAAAAAAAAAGAAAAGAAAAAAGGAAAAGAAAAGAAAGAAAGAAAGGAGAAAGCAAAAAAGGAAAAAAAAAAGGAGAACCGAAGGGGTTTCCCGGAGCCCCAAACCGGCTGGGTTCCTGCGTCTCCTTCCTGCCCCGAGAGCGTCCTGCGAGCATCCTGCCTGGCTGCGTCGGGGATCCTGGGGAGAGACTGGGGGATGGGGCGAGGTTTCCGCTCGTGTGGGGAGCCGGTTTCCTCTGTTCTCTTCCTTTCTTTATCCGGTTGTTCGTTAATTCTCGTCCATTTGATGATTTATAATTTCTTTTTGAAGAAGAAAACGAAGAAAAAGAGGAAAAACGAAAAGAAGAGAAAGAAAACCCTAAAAAGAAGAAGAAAAAAAAGAAAGGAGAAAGTAAAAGAAAGGAAAAAAAAGAAGAAAGAAAGAAAAGAAAAAAAAGAAAAAGAAAGAAAGGAGAAGGTAAAAAAAGGAAAAAAAAAAGGAGAAACGAAGGGGCTTCCCGGAGCCCCAAACCGGCTGGGTTCCTGCGTCTCCTTCCTGCCCCGAGAGCGTCCTGCGAGCATCCTGCCTGGCTGCGTCGGGGATCCTGGGGAGAGACTGGGGGACTGGGCGAGGTTTCCGCTCGTGTGGGGAGCCGGTTTCCTCTGTTCTCTTCCTTTCTTTATCCGGTTATTCCTCTGTTCTTTTCCTTTCTTTATCCGGTTGTTCGTTGATTTTCATCCATTTGATGATTTATGATTTCTTTTTGAGGAAGAAAACGAAGAAAAGGAGGAAAATACGGAGAAAAGAAGAGAAAAAAAACACCCTAAACAGAAGAAAAAAAGGAAAGGAGAAAGAAAGAAAGAAAAAAGAAAAGGAAAATAAAAGAAAGAAAGAAAGGAGAAAGTAAAAAAAAAAAAGAAAGAGAGCAAAAAGAAAACAGAAAAATAAAAGAAAGAAAGAAAGGAGAAAGCAAAAAAGGAAAAAAAGAAGGAAAAACGAAGGGGTTTCCCGGAGCCCCAAACCGGCTGGGTTCCTGCGTCTCCTTCCTGCCCCGAGAGCGTCCTGCGAGCATCCTGCCTGGCTGCGTCGGGGATCCTGGGGAGAGACTGGGGGATGGGGCGAGGTTTCCGCTCGTGTGGGGAGCCGGTTTCCTCTGTTCTCTTCCCTTCTTTATCCGTTTGTTCGTTGATTCTCATCCATTTGATTATTTTTAATTTCTTTATGAAGAAGAAAACGAAGCAAAAGAGGAAAATTCGAAGAAAAGAAGAAGAGAAAGAAAACAACCCTAAAAAGAAGAAAAAAGAAAGATAAAAGAAATGGAAAACAAAGGAAAGAAAGAAAGGAGAAATTAAAAAAAGAAAGAAAGAAAAGGAAAAAAAAGCAAAAGCAAAAAAAGAAAGAAAGGAGAAGGCAAAAAAGGAAAAAAAGGAAAATAAAAGAAAGAAAAAAAGGAGAAAGCAAAAAAGGAAAAAAAAAAAAGGAGAACCGAAGGGGTTTCCCGGAGCCCCAAACCGGCTGGGTTCCTGCGTCTCCTTCCTGCCCCGAGAGCGTCCTGCGAGCATCCTGCCTGGCTGCGTCGGGGATCCTGGGGAGAGACTGGGGGATGGGGCGAGGTTTCCGCTCGTGTGGGGAGCCGGTTTCCTCTGTTCTTTTCCTCTCTTTATCCGGTTGTTCGTTGATTTTCATCCATTTGATTATTTATAATTTCTTTTTTGAAGAAGAAAACGAAGAAAAAGAGGAAAATACGAAGAAAAGAAGAAGAGAAAGAAAACAACACCCTAAACAGAAGAAAAAAGAAAGGAGAAAGCAAAAAAAAAAAAAAAAAAAAAGAAAGAAAGAAAGGAGAAAGCAAAAAAGGGAAAAAAAGGAGAAACGAAGGGGTTTCCCGGAGCCCCAAACCGGCTGGGTTCCTGCGTCTCCTTCCTGCCCCGAGAGCGTCCTGCGAGCATCCTGCCTGGCTGCGTCGGGGATCCTGGGGAGAGACTGGGGGATGGGGCGAGGTTTCCGCTCGTGTGGGGAGCCGGTTTCCTCTGTTCTCTTCCTTTCTTTATCCCGTTGTTCGTTGATTTTCGTCCATTTGATGATTTATAATTTCTTTTTGAAGAAGAAAACGAAGAAAAAGAGGAAAATACGAAGAAAAGAAGAAGAGAAAGAAAACAACCCCCAAAAAGAGGAAGAAAAAAAGAAAAGAAAGGAGAAAGTAAAAAAAAAGAAAGAAAGAAAAAAGAAAAGGAAAATAAAAGAAAGAAAGAAAGGAGAAAGTAAAAAAAGAAAGAAAGAAAACAGAAAAGGAAAATAAAAGAAAGAAAAAAAGAAAGGAGAAAGTAAAAAAAAAAAGAAAGAAAAAAAAAAGAAACGGAAAATAAAAGAAAGAAAGAAAGAAAGGAGAAAGCAAAAAAAGAAAAACAAAAGAAAGAAAGAAAGGAGAAAGCAAAAAAGGAAAAAAAAAAGGAAAAAGAAAAAGCAAAAAAAGAAAGAAAGGAGAAAGTAAAAAAGAAAAAAAAAAAAAAAGGAAAAACGAAGGGGTTTCCCGGAGCCCCAAACCGGCTGGGTTCCTGCGTCTCCTTCCTGCCCCGAGAGCGTCCTGCGAGCATCCTGCCTGGCTGCGTCGGGGATCCTGGGGAGAGACTGGGGGATGGGGCGAGGTTTCCGCTCGTGTGGGGAGCCGGTTTCCTCTGTTCTCTTCCTTTCTTTATCCGGTTGTTCGATTTTCGTCCATTTGATTATTTATGATTTCTTTTTGAAGAAGAAGAAAACGAAGAAAAAGAGGAAAATAAGAAGAAAAGAAGAAGAGAAAGAAATCAACATCCTAAACAGAAGAAAAAAGAGGAGAAGGTAAAAAAAAAAAGAAAGAAAGAAAAAAGAAAAGGTAAATAAAAAAAGAAAGAAAGGAGAAAGTAAAAATAAGAAAGAAAGAAAGAAAAAAGAAAAGGAAAACAAAAGAAAGAAAGAAAGGAGAAAGTAAAAAAAAGAAAGAAAAAGGAAAAGGAAAACAAAAGAAAGAAAGAAAGGAGAAAGCAAAAAAAAGAAAGAAAGAAAAAGGAAAAGAAAAAGCAAAAAAAAGAAAGAAAGGAGAGAGTAAAAAAGAAGAAAAAAAAAGGAAAACCGAAGGGGTTTCCCGGAGCCCCAAACCGGCTGGGTTCCTGCGTCTCCTTCCTGCCCCGAGAGCGTCCTGCGAGCATCCTGCCTGGCTGCGTCGGGGATCCTGGGGAGAGACTGGGGGATGGGGCGAGGTTTCCGCTCGTGTGGGGAGCCGGTTTCCTCTGTTCTCTTCCTTTCTTTATCCGGTTGTTCGTTGATTCTCATCCATTTGATTATTTTTAATTTCTTTATGAGGAAGGAAACGAAGAAAAAGAGGAAAAATATGAAGAGAGAAAAAGAAGATAAAGACAATACCCCCCAAAAAAAAAGAAAAAAGAGAAAGGAGAAGGTAAAAAAAAAGTAAGAAAGAAAAAAGAAAAGGAAAATAAAAGAAAGAAAGAAATGAGAAAGCAAAAAAGGAAAAAAAAAGGAGAACCGAAGGGGTTTCCCGGAGCCCCAAACCGGCTGGGTTCCTGCGTCTCCTTCCTGCCCCGAGAGCGTCCTGCGAGCATCCTGCCTGGCTGCGTCGGGGATCCTGGGGAGAGACTGGGGGATGGGGCGAGGTTTCCGCTCGTGTGGGGAGCCGGTTTCCTCTGTTCTTTTCCTTTCTTTATCCGGTTGTTCGGTAATTTTCAGCCATTTGGTGATTTATAATTTCTTTTTGAAGAAGAAAACGAAGGAAAAGAGGAAAAGAAGTAGAAAGAAAACAACACCCTAAACAGAAGAAAAAAAGAAAGGAGAAAGAAAGAAAGAAAAAAGAAAAAGAAATCAAAAGAAAGAAAGAAAGGAGAAAATAAAAAAAGAAAGAAAGAAAAAAAAGAAAAGGAAAACAAAAGAAAGAAAGAAAGGAGAAAGCAAAAAAGGAAAAAAAAAAAAGGAGAAACGAAGGGGTTTCCCGGAGCCCCAAACCGGCTGGGTTCCTGCGTCTCCTTCCTGCCCCGAGAGCGTCCTGCGAGCATCCTGCCTGGCTGCGTCGGGGATCCTGGGGAGAGACTGGGGGATGGGGCGAGGTTTCCGCTCGTGTGGGGAGCCGGTTTCCTCTGTTCTCTTCCTTTCTTTATCCGTTTGTTCATGTTCTTTTTCTTCGCTCGTGTGGGGAGCCGGTTTCCTCTGTTCTCTTCCTTTCTTTATCCGGTTGTTTGTTGATTTTTATCCATTTGATTATTTATGATTTCTTTTAGAAGAAGAAAACGAAGAAATGAGGAAAAGAAGAGAAAGAAAACAACACCCTAAACAGAAGAAAAAAAAATAGAATAAAAGAAAGAAAGAAAGAAAAAAGAAAAGGAAAATAAAAGAATGAAAGAAAGGAGAAAGCAAAAAAAAAAAAAAAAGAAAGAAAGAAAGAAAGGAGAAAGCAAAAAAGGAAAAAAAAAGAGGAGAAACGAAGGGGTTTCCCGGAGCCCCAAACCGGCTGGGTTCCTGCGTCTCCTTCCTGCCCCGAGAGCGTCCTGCGAGCATCCTGCCTGGCTGCGTCGGGGATCCTGGGGAGAGACTGGGGGATGGGGCGAGGTTTCCGCTCGTGTGGGGAGCCGGTTTCCTCTGTTCTTTTCCTTTCTTTATCCGTTTGTTCGTTGATTTTCATCCATTTGATGATTTATAATTTCTTTTTGAAGAAGAAAACGAAGAAAAAGAGGAAAAGAAGAAGAGAAAGAAAACAACACCCTAAACAGAAGAAAAAAAGGAGAAAGTAAAATAAAAAAAAGGATATAGAAAAAAGAAAAGGAAAATAAAAGAAAGGAAGGAGAAAGAAAGAAAGAAAAAAAGAAGAAAAGGAAAACAAAAGAAAGAAAGAAAGGAGAAAGCAAAAAAGGAAAAAAAAAGGAGAACCGAAGGGGTTTCCCGGAGCCCCAAACCGGCTGGGTTCCTGCGTCTCCTTCCTGCCCCGAGAGCGTCCTGCGAGCATCCTGCCTGGCTGCGTCGGGGATCCTGGGGAGAGACTGGGGGATGGGGCGAGGTTTCCGCTCGTGTGGGGAGCCGGTTTCCTCTGTTCTCTTCCTTTCTTTATCCGTTCGTTCGTTGATTTTCATCCATTTGATTGTTTATAATTTCTTTATGAAGAAGAAAACGAAGAGAAGAAGGAAAAGAAGAAGAAAAGAAGAAGAGAAAGAAAAAACAACACCCTAAACAGAAAAAAAGAGGAAAAAGTAAAAAAAAAAAAAAGAAAGATAAAAGAAAAGGAAAACAAAAGAAAGAAAGGAGAATAAAAAAGAAAGAAAGAAAAAAGAAAAGGAAAACAAAAGAAAGAAAGAAAAGAGAAAGCAAAAAAGGAAAAAAAAGGAGAAACGAAGGGGTTTCCCGGAGCCCCAAACCGGCTCGGTTCCTGCGTCTCCTTCCTGCCCCGAGAGCGTCCTGCGAGCATCCTGCCTGGCTGCGTCGGGGATCCTGGGGAGAGACTGGGGGATGGGGCGAGGTTTCCGCTCGTGTGGGGAGCCGGTTTCCTCTGTTCTCTTCCTTTCTTTACCCGGTTGTTCGTTGATTTTCATCCATTTGATGATTTATGATTTCTTTATGAAGAAGAAAACGAAGAAGAGAGAGAAAACAACACCCTAATAATAAGAAAAAAAGAAAGGAGAAAGTAAAAAAAAAAGAAAGAAAGAAAAAAGAAAAGGAAAATAAAAGAAAGAAAGGAGAAAGTAAAAAAAAAGAAAAGAAAAAAGAAAAGGAAAATAAAAGAAAGAAAGAAAGGAGAAAGCAAAAAAAGAAAAAAAAAAAAAAAAGGAGAACCGAAGGGGTTTCCCGGAGCCCCAAACCGGCTCGGTTCCTGCGTCTCCTTCCTGCCCCGAGAGCGTCCTGCGAGCATCCTGCCTGGCTGCGTCGGGGATCCTGGGGAGAGACTGGGGGATGGGGCGAGGTTTCCGCTCGTGTGGGGAGCCGGTTTCCTTCGTTCTTTTCCTTTCTTTATCCGGTTGTTCGTTGATTTTCATCCATTTGATTATTTAGAATTTCTTTTTGAAGAAGAAAACGAAGAAAAAGAGGAAAAATACGGAGAAAAGAAAAAGAGAAACAAAACACCCTAAACAGAAGAAAAAAAAGAAAGGAGAAGGTAAAAAAAAGAAAGAAAGAAAAAAGAAAAGGAAAATAAAAAGAAAGGAGAAAGTAAAAAAAAGAAGGAAAGAAAGAAAAAAGAAAAGGAAAATAAGTGAAAGAAAGAAAGGAGAAAGTAAAAAAAAGAAAAAAGAAAAGGAAAATAAGTGAAAGAAAGAAAGGAGAAAGTAAAAAAGGAAAAAAAAGGAGAACCGAAGGGGTTTCCCGGAGCCCCAAACCGGCTGGGTTCCTGCGTCTCCTTCCTGCCCCGAGAGCGTCCTGCGAGCATCCTGCCTGGCTGCGTCGGGGATCCTGGGGAGAGACTGGGGGATGGGGCGAGGTTTCCGCTCGTGTGGGGAGCCGGTTTCCTCTGTTCTCTTCCTTTCTTTACCCGGTTGTTCGTTAATTTTCGTCCATTTGATGATTTATGATTTCTTTTTGAAGAAGAAAACGAAGAAAAAGAGGAAAAGAAGAAGAGAAAGAAGAAGAGAAAGAAAACAACACCCTAAACAGAAAAAAAGAGGAGAAAGTAAAAAAAGGAAAAAGAAAACAAGAAAAAGCAAAAAAAGAAGGAAAGGAGAAAGTAAAAAAAGAAAGAAAGAAAAAAGAAAAGGAAAATTAAAGAAAGAAAGAAAGGAGAAAGCAAAAAAGGAAAAAAAAGGAAAACCGAAGGGGTTTCCCGGAGCCCCAAACCGGCTGGGTTCCTGCGTCTCCTTCCTGCCCCGAGAGCGTCCTGCGAGCATCCTGCCTGGCTGCGTCGGGGATCCTGGGGAGAGACTGGGGGATGGGGCGAGGTTTCCGCTCGTGTGGGGAGCCGGTTTCCTCTGTTCTTTTCCTCTTTTTATGTTTTTTTATTATTATTTTTTATTTAATTTATTCAGTTACTATTTCTTTATCCATTTTTTTTCTTTGTCAGTTTATTCAGTTTTTATTTCTTTAGACTTTTTTTTATCTATCAGTTTATCTTTTCTTTATTGATTATTATTTTTTTTCTCTATTTCTCTGTCAATTTTTTTTACTTATTTTAAATATCCTCATCAGTTTGTTTATATTTTGATTAATTTATTTTTATTTCTTTATATCTTTATCAATATATCTATTTATTTTTTTTCATTCCTTTGTACACCTATTTAATAATTTACATTTCTCTACCAATTTATTTATTATTAATTTTCATCAATTTGTTCATTTATAATTTCTTTATCAAGTTTTTGATCTAATTTTCATTCCCTTCTCAATATATTTGTTTATTTCTCTTTTTTAGTCAGTCATCTATTAGTTTTAATTTTCTATAATTTTTTTCTCGAATTTTTTTATCATTTCGTTGTTTTACTTTTCATTTCTTTATCAATTCATTTATTTCTCATTTCTCTGTCCACTTATTTATGTATTTGCATTTCTTTATCAATCTATTAATTTTTTCATATCTTTATATTTTTTTGTATATTTTTCATTTCTAATCAATTTATCTCTTTTTAATTTTTTATGAATTTTATTTATTTTCCATTCCTTTATCAATTTATTTATCAAATTTTCATTTTTTTTATCAATTAATCCTTATATTTTTCAGTCTTTAATCTACTTATTTATCTATTTACCCTTTCTTTTTTCATCAGTTTTCTTCATCTATACGTTTATCGGTTTATGTCTCTATTTAGCAATTTATCTGTTTATCTACTTTTGCATCTATTCAGCCATTTATCTGTTATTCACTTATTTATTCATTCTATTTATTTCATGTATTTATCTCTTTATTAATCTATTAATATTCATTCATTCATTTATATCTAATGATTCATTTATATTTCATTATTCATTTATATTTATTCTTTCACTTATATTCATCCTTTCATTCGT